>NC_058024.1:8506118-8698618 GCF_019176455.1 Solea senegalensis | reverse complement strand
TGAGGCAACGAGGCGCTCTTACCGCCTAATACTTAAACCCTCTTCATTGTCTGGACGGAAGAACTCAAAGGACTTGTAGATTTTCACAAACTCTCTCCTGTACTGGCCAACGTTGAACTCTGGAGGAAAGAAAAAGGACAGTTGAGGTCATCTGAACTGCACAAAACACAAAAGAAATTCACTCGGATTAGGGTTCTCTGCACACATTGTGAGAGATCCTACCTCTAGTGGGCACGTCAATCCAGTTGAGATAGCGGGTCAGTTTCTTGGAGATGTAGGTCTTCCCTCTGGCAGGAAGGCCCACTGTCACAATCAGGGTGGGACAGTTGGTCATACATACTGGAACAAGAGAGACCAAAAAATGGCATAAGTCATTCTGATTACACATAATGACGTCAAGCCTGACCTTGGTTCAGCACCTGAGAAGATTTAATATTAACATTTTATTGCCCTTATCAGTGTGTTCATGTAATCCAGTGCTATCTGCGGAGAAGTCACCACTCTTGTGCTTTCACACCAACACGGTTACAGCACAGTTCTGGCTCCCAAACCAAAATTTCAAACCCACATTTGTTAATGAACCTAAAAAGCTGGTTCCAGCTGGAACCAAAAAAATACTACACCATTAGAGGGATGTCAATGTAAGATATAGATGAGGAAGAAGGAAGAACACACCAGTGAAAATGAAGAGGAAAACAGAACATCCCAGTCGTCTCTGGAAGAGACAAAACATTTGATGGCATTTTGGGTTGCCACTGAATTGCAGGAGAACTAATTCCGCCCGTCACGTTGCCACGGTCATGTTTACATTACACAAAAGCATCACTCCTTGTGACTGCAGTCTTTTCTCATATAGCAACAAACCGAGCAGGAAAAAAAGTAAAGGTACTGTTCTAGGTTGAAACACAAGCCGGATCAAGGGCTTTACCATTCAAAAACGTACCAAATTGAACTGTACCATGATGGAAACATGTCTCACGAGACTGAACTGGAAGTGTGCCAGTGCTTTCTGATGTGAAAGAACTATCTGAGCATGTCCTCAGTGAAGCAGAGGTCACAGTGACACCAGCATGTGTCCAACACTTGTGAAACATCGCACTTAAACTGCTCAAGACAACATGAGACTGAGCAAAGAGCCAGTGTGTTCACAGATGACTGGGTCAGAGAGCAGGGTGGCGTTTGATGGAGGATACCATATGTGGTTTCTTGGAAGACAATGCAAAGGGACAGTTTGGGGATTATAGAAGTGCAGTACAACCATCTACAAATGTGGTTGGACTCAAATCTCTGTCTCTTTTTTTCTCTGCCCAGACTTTCAAAGTCAGACAAGAATCCTTTCTTCCTACTATTCTGGGAACAGGCTATCAAGTCATTACTTCATTGTTGAGGTTCCACCTGGCAAGACTTGCACCAAGGATACATAGCATGCATCTTTGTAAAATTATCTGTGTGAAGTGCTCGGTCCTCTGTAGAAGCTGAAGCATTCACACACTGGAAAGGTTCTTTGGAGAAGTCCGTTGAAATTTGAAAATCCTTCTTTGACTTTGAGACGGCCTTCCATATGCAGAAGAAAAATCTTTGTTTTCTGGCACAAGGCCTTAGAGCTCCTTCAACCACTATCTCTCTGTACAGCTTGTGCTGTTTGTTAACTTTGCCAGCAAAACTAATTATGCGCAGTGTCTTCTCAAGCCTGTGATTTCACTGGTCTGTTCACTGGAAACATCAGGACTCAGTGAGGAGAAGAGAAGAGCCTCATGTGAGTGCAAATGGGACAGGCCATCCACAACTCTCACATTGTTTACCACTGCCTGCTGCTACACTTGGCACAGGACAACAATGAGGTACAACCTCCCCAGTACCAGGCCTTTCTCCTCCCTGCCAGCAGCCTTCATGTGGATCCTTACATAACCCTGTGTGTGCAGACCAAATGTCTGTAGCTGCAAAAAGACAACTGAACTCTGAGTCTACTGACTGGTGCTTTTAAGGCACATGCTATATCGGCAGTCACCACAGCTGGCACTCTCTGGTGGGTGCCAGGCATCCGCAAAGAAAAAATGTTTGGTTATGTTGGCTACCCAATCACCTGTAGACCCACCTCTTTCATTTCTGAACAATTAATACAGAAATAATTTAACTAAATTACAACATGGATTTGTATCAATTGGAATCAGTGTCATGAGAAAGCTTAATCAACCCAGCTGTATTATTTGCCACGTGTTCAAGCTTTATCAAAAACGACAGGCCCACGCTGTTCTTCTGAAACAAAGCTGAAACCCAGACAGTCAGGCAGATTTCCAGCTCCATTTCCTTGGTTGTGAAATGTAAACCGTTTGACCCTGATTACATTATCACCCACAGGAAAGTGAAGCAGTCATCAATGACAGCAAGAGAGAAAGAGAGAGATGCGAGCAGGAAACATCCATGTCTACGCATCTCCCCAGGATAATTTTCAGAGAATCATAAAAGTTAACATTTAGTGTTTGCTAACAATATGTTAATTTTAAACAGAGTGCTCAAATGAAGAGGTCGACATACAGTATATAGATTTTTCAATGGCCAGTGCTTATATGAAACTAGTTTCACCCAGTTTAATTCTAACAAATTGCACACAAAATACCTTAAATGAGCATGTCATGAATTAACTCTCATAGTGTGTCTCTCCAATCTTCATCGTGTGTCTGCCAAACAGTAAACTTATAGATTTTAAATGGACTTATTTGATATATAACATGAAATAGGTAATCAAAAAAACTTAACTTTGACAAATAATATTTTGGATGAGACAATACAGTTTTAAAACTTAACTTAGTTTCCAATAAAAATGTGTAAATTGAGTAATGACAGCCAGATTAAAAAGTAGTCAGATGTCAATTATTCAAAAGACAATCGACACCAATGCCTCTAAACTGACAATATTAAACTTTTAGTCTGATTTTGCTATATTGCATTTCTAAAGATATCCAATTTATTTTGGAAAAAAAGTATTTTATTATGGGAGCACTGAGGGCACCACGAGCCCCAAAATGACTAGGACCGCACCTGCTACAGCAACGGTTTAACGTCAGTTAGCCAACAAAACACTACGATATTAGCCGCGGATTAGCGTTAATTATTCAAGTATGCGCTCACACAAGAGACATGAGCGATATCTGCTCACAAACACACAACCCTGACATGAACATGATTCTTACTCTAGCCTTGCAGACAAGTTTTAACCCAGAAAAAAGCCCTTCAAACTCGCGAGGAGCAGCCACAACACATACATGTGAATGCTAACAGTTGTAGCCAATAGCCACGTCGTCCACGCACCCTTTCTCTGCGCTATGTGTTTTTCTGGAAGGCCGTTCTTGTACGGCATCCAAATCTTCTTCAGCGGGTTCTGTGTCAGTTCCCGCGGGTTTGACGTCGTCTTATCCTCCATTTTGTCCGGCGGTGAGGTGGCGGTGGCCGCGTCGGGATCACGGGACCTTTTCCCGTGATGCTGCTCTGAAGGTGACCGGTGTTTCATCAGCGATGCTCTGTTCCTCCTGCTACTGCTGCTGCTGCCGAGGAGGGATGGATGAACGAAGGATGGAGGGAGGGAGGGAGACCTCACTCTAAGTGCAGAGATCACGTGACTCAGTCATGCCACCTTTGACGACCGTAATGACCGTAATGACCGCAGTAAAGCCGCAGCAGTACGCAATCTGCTCTACCACAATGCGGACTGTGCTCACACACAAAAAACAACGTAAATAAACACAAAGGTCCTGTACGGAAGAGGATGAGGACCACAAATGAATTGCTGGAAACATATGTCAGCTGAGGTTGGCACAGCACCCCCGCGACCCTCATGTGGAGGATAAAGCAGTAGAAAATTGATGGATGGATAAAAAAGAAGCCAGAATTCTGAGATTGAAGGCAGAATTCTGAGAAAAAAGAAAGAAGTCAGAATTCTCACTTTAATCTCAGAATTCTGAGGAAAAGAGTCACACTCGAAATCGAAATAAGTAAAAAATAAGCCAAAATCTCACTTGAATCTCAAAATTCTGAGAAAAATTAATGTCTGCTAAATGACATGTAATGTAGTGTAAAAAAAAAAGGTTTTTTTACATTACATAATCCTCTTCCATAGTCATGTAAACAAAGAAGAGTTGTGTTTTTTTCCTCAAAAAGTTGGACCAGACAAGACACTGAGTGGCCTCATTTGAGTTTTGAGTTTGAGACCCCTGGAGTAGAAACATGTCTCCGGTTAAAAATTAAAGAGTGCTTTTATGTGTACGGCTGTGACACTAGAATCCTGAGATTACTCAAAGTTTCTCAGTTAAAAATCAAGGTCAGGGGTCATTCCTTTTTCAGGAACACCCTGTGACTTTGGAAATTCCAGGTTCCAGCATTAGGAAACTACATTGGTTTCACATACTACAAAACATGTACTTTGTTTAGTAGGAGTCTCCTTCAAAAATGCAACTTCTGGCTGGTTTGTCCATTTAGACTGCTATAGAAATGTGGTGACACAAGTCAGCGGTCTCTGTAAAGCAAGGCCCTTGCCTAAAGTTCAAGTAAAATGCGTACTTAAAAGGCTGTTCATACAAATATGTGAAGTATATTCAATGTTTGCACCACTTTAGGCTTTTACCATTATATTAGCTTTTCTGGCCTTGTAAAAAGCTAGTTTATAGTTTTATACTTGCTCACTTTTATACATTAAATATACATAGTACACAGTGAATGGAACAAGCATTTTACCAGGACTAACGTGCAAAATAAAATACAATATATAAACTAGTGTAAACATTAACCATAAGAGTAACATAAAGTGCACACACTAACACAGTGAGTAACAATACTCAAGTCAGACATTCAACAGTGACAAAAGAATCAAAAGTAAATATACTATCACTGCACTATTTAAATAGTAATAATTATAAATTAACACAGTGTAATAGACCCACACAATCTGGCTGTAATGGATACACACAAAAAAGAGGTCACTAAAATGTAGAAAAACGAGCCCTTAAATGTACAAACTCAATAAAGTAAGTATTTTTGGTAAGCTTTATTCTTATAAAACCTGTCAAATTCCAGTAATTTGCCAGTAAATCACCTTGTGTAGCGCTATATCGATTTTGCTTTTCACCACTAGGTGTCAGTATTTAGTAACCCAGCCACCTTTAGTCGAATATAGTCTATACCTATAGTATAGAATTTGAATTGCTGTTTGATGTCGAACTATTAAATTTGAAGTAAGATAATGATACTATAATATGATAAATAAATGCACTGAAGACAACTCAACAGTGTCAAAACAATATACACACATGTCTAAAGCCTAAGGATTTCTTCCTTGGAAACATAATCTACTCATCTAGTTATAATCTGAGTTATTCTGCTCCCAGACAGTCATTCAAAAACATACTGTCCAAATTATTTTCATAATTGATAAATGTGTCGATTATTTTCTCAATTAATAGATGAACTGTTTGGTGAATAAAATGTCAGAAAATGT
This sequence comes from Solea senegalensis, assembly GCF_019176455.1. NCBI lineage: Eukaryota > Metazoa > Chordata > Actinopteri > Pleuronectiformes > Soleidae > Solea > Solea senegalensis. The sequence goes on along the minus strand of NC_058024.1, from coordinate 8,693,130 downwards.
CAATTCATGTTTCCCAAATCCCAAAATGTTGATGTTCTCAAATGTCAGTAATTATTTTAACCATAATTATTCAGTTTTGATGATTTCTTTGTTAAATTGAGAAAATATTTACATTTAAAAAGCTAAAAAAAAATCTGAGAACAGTTCAAATATTGAACGTGAAAAAGGAAATAATACTCCTCGTCCAATTACAAATATGGAAACTAATAACTGATGATGATTTTACAATTTTACTTCACTCATATACTGTCAGTGACCACTAGGTGACAGCATTACTCTCTTTCTGTGTGTGTGTAGGTGTGTGTGTGTGTGTTTGTGTGTGCTGTAATTGACCCAGTGCTGTAAACCATTTGTATATAAAGCACCTGTAGTGCAACAATGAAGCTCCGACCAGTTTTTTTTTTTATTTGTATTGATCATTAAATTCCACAGAGAAATAAATGTAATGACATACATTAACTGTATATTATAACTTTACAAAGACAGGACTTTACGGGGAAACGTGAAAAAGTAAATTTTCAGTGCAGACAGACATTTGTATGTGTTCATCTGTTTATTTCTTCATAACACATGATGAGACACATTCCTTATATCAAGCTTTAGAGTTATAGTGGTGGTGGAACAGAGTCTGTGACCTAAATACGCAGGAGGTTTTCTAATTAAAAAGCTCTTTTTCTCAAAGTCCCTGATTCTCAGGTTCATCGGGTTCACAAATAAATGGCACAACCACCAACAAGATATGTATTCTTAGCTTGACATGATATGTCCTTAAAAAAATTGGAAAATGCTGTCAGTCAGGATTGTAAATTATTATATGGGCAACGTTTCGCATAGGTGAAAAGACATAACAGTAAATATATTGTCATATTGTAATCTAAAATAGTTCTTTCTTAGTTACTTTCTATGACAGGGTTTCTATTATATACATATCATACATTTGTAATAATGTGTGTTTCTATTAACTGCTTTTATGTGAATTGGGAATTAGTTCATAATTTGATGACACGTCATGTACGTCCAACTGCGGCCACAGCCACTTAGGTAACAGATGGAGCATGTTGGTGTTTCTTTGTTGCATAATCTGTTATTATTATTGTAGTAATTCTTGCACTGAGTGTGTGTGCACATGCATCCTGTTATTTTGGGCAATACATCTCGAACACTGTCTAAATCTCACTCAGGACTGTTACGACAACATGTTCTCGTATGGTTTTGTAATGTTTTAAACATGTGGCAGATGTGACGGTACAAACCTGATTTGTGACCATTTCTAATGAGCATTTTTTTTTAAAGCAAAACTGCAATTTGAAACAATAAAATTTGAAAATTGCAAAGGCTAAACTTTAATTGATGGTTCTTGCAATTATTTCTTTTTTTAAAAAGTAACATACTGCACAGGTTGGAAGTTTTTAGCCAGACAGTAAATACAGAATGGATCATTTCTGACAGTGTCATGTGGTAATATTTTGCAATGAACTTTGACTTTTCATTATAAACGAATGTCCATTACATTCAAACCACTGGCTCCACATGACTGTTTCTAAGGATATCAGTGTTTTGTTTTTCGTGTCTGTGGAGACACAGAATGATGGGTTTTACATCGCGAAAGTGAGATGTCAGGGAACTTATGGCTAAAGAGTTGCTGTATCTCTGGTTCTCTGAAACATGAGTGAACCAATGTTGAGAGAAATTTAGGCCAAGGACATAACCCAGGGTCTATGAAACATGAGTGAGGTAGTGAGATGCTGAAACAAATGCTGAGGTGTGGGGTTAATCGAGCGTTCCATTTACAGCGGAAGTTGGAAATAGGGGTAATGTCAAGTTAACAATATTCCGGTTGAGAAGTCAAAAAAAGTGTATCCTGGGCTAGCCAATGTAACCAAGACCAGTGCTCTAGACCAGTGGTTCGTAAACCTTTTATACCAAGTATCACTTGAGAAAATATTGAGCTCTTGAAGTAACACCATTATCACCAACGTTCAAATACAGTGGTGTAAATAGGTCGAGCAAAGTCAGCAACAGACTTTTCACAGGAGGCAGATTTATTCACAATAACATATTTTGCTCTCTCATCATCCTCCTCTTCCTCATATATACTTCACACACTGGTATAGTGACATTAGATTAAGATGGAACAAGAGATAAGGTGACTCTTATTAATATCATTTCATTTTTTATTTATCTATTTGTTTAAATTTTTACACACTCTGGTCAAAATTCCTCAGCTCCACTCCGATCACATACCCTGGTATATACAGTACAACATTATTTCTGATTACCACCAGAGGACGCTCATGTACCACTGGTGGTACACACACCACAGTTTAAGAACCATGGGTCTCTACGGTATTATACGTAGCAACATATTCACAACTAAAAAATAGACCAGTGTGATTTACTGTGAAACCTATAAAACGTCTTGGAATCCGACATTACGACTTCAAATGGAACACGCCATACGCCTGGAGAAGGGACGCAGTGTTTTGGCGACAGAAGTTACACACTGGGGCTTTAAATTATATCTTGCAGGAGAAAAGAATTGCAATAACATAATGTTCCCCCCGACTGATTCAACAGTTGAACGTTTTATAGTCATATAGTGAATCAGTGCCAAAATGTCAGCCGCTGCATGTTTTGTCGCTGCAGCTGTTCAATTAGAACAGCTAGAAACATAGAACTGCATCATCATCATCATCATCATCATTATGACCAGTAAATGGAAACATCAAATGGACAGAAGACACAGATCTACAGCATCTGCAGCTCATGATTCACACCAGCATGTGTTTTTATTTTAAATGAATCTCTCGTGCAGCAGATCAGAATAAAAACATCTGCCTGCTCTTCATCCTCACAGTGTCAGAGAACAGTCAAACATCCAGGTTATTAAAAACTGAACCACATAGACGTCTGTTGGTGTTATGTAGGGTAAAGGTGACAGCGCTGTAGTGATGTGTTGTTCACGAACGAGCCGGCTCTAAGAGACGATTCTTTGGAGCGAACTAGAAGAGCTCACTCCTGTACCGGAAGAGCCAAATCTTGGTTTTATTTTGATGGACACACCATGTGGACAATAACATAGGAGGACAGGAGTGAAATGATAATGACAACAAAATTATTATAAAACAGTACATTTGTGTGTAACTTTTCGCTGTTAAAAAAGGGACCATTGAAGGGACCACTGGGCCCCGGATATCTTCACATTAAGGCTTAAAAACAACTGCTTACCAACACACGAACCGTTCAAAATTACTAAATTTAAGTGAGATTAAGTGAAGAGCCGTTTGGGAGCTGTATGAGCTGACTCTGCTATGGGAGCCGAACCAAAAGAGCCGAATCTTTGAAAGGAGCCGGACTTCCCATCACCACAGCACTGACAGCACGTCGACTCTTGTTTACCTCCTCTCCCTCTCTCTCTCTCCCTCTCTCTCTCGCTCTCTCTCCCTGACGCACGGTGCAGCCTCCGTACACACACGCAGGCACACGCACACACACACAGACACGGATCGCATCTTACCCGTTCTGTCCTGGTTCTGTGTGAGCTTGGTTCGGCTGGAGGAGCAGCCTCTCATCATGGGCGTCTGTGTGGTGGAGCGCAGAGTCTGGCGGGTGCGTACGTGCTTGCAGCTGCAGCTTCACTGATGCTCACTCACTGTGTGTGAGTGAACACACAAACACTGAGAGTAAGTGAGCGAGTGAGTGTGTGAGTGGAGATCTGAGGGAGGGAGGAAGTAAAGAAAGAAGGATGGAAGGCTTTCTCCACAACTGGAGAAGTGCACTGAGGTAGAGAAGTCTACCTTCCTTGCCTCCCTCCCTCCCACTCCAAACCCCACCCACTCTATGACATCAGGAAGATGTACCCACACCAGTTCACAGTCACAATGACACTAACAATACTTCAAATACTTTCATCTAGGTCATAGTTTTAGATATTTATTTGTCCATAACAGTGTGGGAAGTGGGGGAGAATAAGTGCCAGGTTATCCCCTTATCCACATGAGGTGTGTATTACTAAATCATTAAACACTAAATTATGAAAATGAAAAGTTTTCAGTCTATAAAAAGATACCAGAGGAAGGTCACGTACCACAGCAGCAAAGTGCAATTAGGCAGGCTAGCTGTTGAACTTTTAATTACACGCATGAACACACACACACACAGAGAGAGAATTATGTGATGCACACACACACTAAGATTTTATGTTTTATTTACAAATAAAGATTTATGAATGTGTGTGTATTGTGTTATTGAGGAGAGAGTGCTGGGTAAATATGACTTGTATAACTATGGCAGGGGGTGTTTATGTGGGTTGGGGAACACTCAAAAGGTTTTAATTGAGGTACATTAATCTTTCAACAGCTTTTGGATTGAGGCAGTTTCAGGTTTTTTTGCTTCTTCTCCACATTTGGAAAACACTCAATGAACAGTGCCAGTGAATCACCTGATTGGACCACGGCTCAGGTGAATCATGGTCTGATTCACTCAGGCAATGAAGAAGTTGCTTTGGACGTCACATGATTTATTTCCCTCTGGTTCTATGGAATTGTTGTTCAGGGTTTGAAGCACGTATCAAAGCTGTCAGTGTCGCACTGCCATCAATAGTACACGTACCACAGTTTGAGAACCATGGTACTACATGGTATTCTGCACACACACACAGTGTAGCAACAAGTCAAAAAAACTACTATATGTACTATATGTTACTGGGAAACAAATAAAACAGGTTCCCTCTTCAGGAATACCCCGTGACCTCAGGAATTCCATGTTCTGACGACAGCATGATTTTATTTTCTATGTTGCCCATAACATCAGTTCACTATAAATGTGTCTAATGGCGCTTTTCCACTATTCCAGCACGACACGGCTCGACTCTACACGGTTTGGTATCGTTTATGAATAACCATTGTACCTCCTCGAGTCATCATTGCACGGCTGCATGAAACTACTGAGACTTTGGTTTATACGTGACACAAACTAGTGACTTGTAAAGCAGTTATTTTCAGCCAGAAACAGTTCATTAAAATTCACATAATTGTTCAGTACTTCCTGCATGACCAGTGCACAGACTGACAATCACTGAAGTGAAATACGGCTGAACAGGTTGTGATTCTGCTCACGATTGCTGGCTTTCAGCACTGCTGTCATACACGAGACTCCTCTGTTAACACACGTTTTCATGTTTTTTAAGTCTTTTAAATTGATCTAAAGTTCGGCATTGTTCGGTTTGATTCTTGCATCAGATGTCGAGCTCATGATTCTTCCAGTGACGACACTCCTTGACCAATCAGTGACCGGCAGCCTGTTGGCGTCACATTTTAGTATCAGCTCATCTTGCTTGTAACCTCGACAGAGCAGGTACAAAAAAGTGCCAGTACTATCGCTAACGAAAAAGCAAAAAGAAGTCGAGCCGTGCCGGAAAAGCGCTGCAATAATGCCTGAAAAAAAGCATCTGAGATATTCTGGTGTGTTCCAGTTGTAGTCGGAAGTCAGAATTTCTGTGTTCTTAAACAGAAGTTTCAACTGGAACACCCCATCAAACCGGATTGTACGAGCAACCTCACAAACCCCTGAGGTAGGATTCCAAGATGGCTGCCAGATTAGTAACAACTCTCTGCTATGTTTACTGTTAATTACACAAAGTCAGTCGTTCACATAGTTCTGCTCAATTTAAATCCATGGACACAAAATACTGTGTCGCGTGTTGTCATTGACTGGCTAATAATGGCTAGCTCGATACAGGTTTGTGTCCATGTGTTTTTTTGGTTGTTGAAATGAATAAATAAATATGTATGTAAGCAGATACAAGAATGACTCAGTATTAACTCATTAAAAAAAACACCCATTCACAAAAATGAATTATTAAATGTATTTTATTCCTATTTGCTTTGTTTGTAGATTTTCACCTCTCTGTAAGGTATCTAAAGTACTCATTTTTATCAGTAGAAGTAATATTATATATTATTTTAGATTACTTTTGATTTATAGGCGAGGGCGTGATAAAACTCAAAATATTGTCAGCAGGGATTGGCACCAGCAGTCCCACGGCCCTCATGTGGAGGATAAAGGACAAAATATTCAGGTTCAGAGAAGAAACAGTTCAATAAATCAAAAACATGTTATGGCTCGTAAATTCCATTAAAATCCCAATGTTATTTCCTAAAGCAACGATTAAATAAATGAAACTTCAATTATAAAGTGAAGAAAAAAAGATACAGAATTGTATGAAAGGATCATTTTGAAATTGTAAGAGTTTCATCGCTAACTCATTCAGGTTGACCTAGTGATACTAAAACAACAGCGTAGAACAGCAAAATAATAATGAATACATCAGTCGTACGGAAGAGTCAAATCAAAAGATTTGAAAGGTCTATAGATCTGTATATCACAGAGTGTAAACAGTGCTTCTTAAAATAACGTTTACTCTTGAGTTCAGTAGTTATTGAAGGTACACACAGCACAGGCATGACCGACACAAAAACGCCTAATTAAACAAAAATTAAAACAAGAAAATAAATAGAAAGTTAATGTTCTGCAGCAGTCACTGTGTTGTATGTACCTTATAACCTACAGTTTGTACATGATATGTATCATTTTCTTTTTTATCAACACTGCTGCTCCTTGTAATAAGTGACATTGTAGTTCTATAAACAGCTTTTCACTGATTCAGAACTGTCTTATCTAAATTGATAACTTGACACAAGTGTTTCATTTCTGCTCCTGGTCTCTGTCTTCTGTCTCTACTTCACCCCCTTTATCTCCCCTTCCTCTCCTCTGTCTCCCATTTTTTCTCTCACCCCAACTGGTTGAGGCAAATGGCTGCACAGATCTCTGCTCTCTATAATATTGTTAGGGGTTTTGCATTGCTGGCCTTGAAATAAAGTATGTTGTGATTTTGAACTGAATTGAATTGAATTGAATTGAATTGAATTGAATTGAATTGAATTGAATTGAATTGAATTGAATTGAATTGAATTGAATTGAATTGAATTGAATAAAAACAAAAATCAAACAGACGCTTTAGAAAACAAACAACCTCACAAACACCATGACTGCATGTGTTATGACTGGTGAGCTTCCTGTGGAATTTTCTTCAATATGATAATGTGACTGGTTTCATCACTGATGTTTTTCTGAATCAGCTGAATGTTGCAACACAGAGTGGAGGTGTTTGCATGAACACAGAGAGAGAGGAAAGGTTCAGCGTTACAGGAACAGTCAGACTGGCTGAACCTGTTTGTGTTCGTGTGTCTATTTGAAGTATGTCAGTCATTTATGATGCAGTGTTTGAATGACGACCATATCTGATTCTGGTGACTCAAATAAGCACATGCGCATTAATGCCATCGCAAAAGCAAACCTCAGAAAAGGAATATGAGGTTTAGTATTTCAATCAGGAAATAAGGTGGCTGCATGTGTGTGTGTGTATGTGTGTTTGTGTACTTCCCGACATCACCTGTGTGTGTCATTAAGGTGTGACAGAAGACAGATGACATGAAGACAGACATGCATCTGTCATATCTATGACCCGATTAACGAGAAGCCGTGCAGCGCTGATGAGAAGAGAAGCGGTAAAAGTCCCTCAAAGTGTAGCAAAGACAGTGATAAACATGGTAAAATAACTTTTATATAAATATAATATGGAAAGCACTGGCTGCTGTCTGCTGAGACTAAGTAGAACTAGGAGAAATAAAGGTTTCTGAGTCATTTTTCGACTTAACCAGTGGCGGATGAAACACGTTCAAAAACAGGAAGCTGAAAGTGAATTTGTGCTTGTTTTATACAGCAATATTTAAAGCTGTAGTGTGTCATTTTTGGTGATTTGGTTGATGTTATATTTTTGCCTCAGTTTGATTTTTGTGAACAGAAACAATAGTTTACATGGACACAAGTAGTCAAAGTAAAAGCCTGATCAGAATAAAAGGATGTCCTTTAAATATGCCGATCCGAACACTCTGATCCATAACTCTTTCTGGCTTGGTGCATTCACGTCTGAGATTCACATAAACGTGACGTATTTCTGTTTTGTTACTGCTCTATTTATAATGAAGAGACATGATAGTCACCGACGCAGAAGAGGAGGAAAATGAGACGGATATTGAAAACAGCGAGAAGACAGGTAAACGATGGAATTGTAAATGTAAATTCCAACTGGAACAAATCTTTTCGGAATGAAGAAATTTTGCACATGTAAACATAGATAATATAACATTATTTGGGCTCTGGGAAGTAATAATATTACATTACATTACATGTCATTTAGCAGACGCTTTTATCCAAAGCGACTTACAATTGAATTGAGTACAATCAGCCAGTTCTGAAGTACAATCAGCTGGTTCTGAATGTCGCTGGTATCATTCAGAACCAGCGACATGGCAGCTATTTTTGGAAAATGGGTCCTAGAGTGAAAAAAATCTAAAAATGCGACCATTGGATTTTCGTGTAATACGTAACTTTGAGGTAAACAACGTTGTCATAGCTACCTTTGTTCACAGTGTTCATGCTTGACACACATGCTCCACGTCGTTTTTTCCGTTTCTGGTGTATTTCTGAGACAGCGTTACAGCGCCACGTACTGGCATATAAACAAGCTCAGAAATTATTTAAAAAAAAAGGTAAAATATTGTAATTTCTGTGTGGATAAGGCTTGAAGGAGCATTTGTGTGTATACAGCGGCAGCTCAGGGGAGGGTGGAGTCAAGAAGCAGTTCTCCCCATAAACTGTTGCATGATGGGGCTTGTGTGTTGTCAGTCAAACTCCACCCTGTTTGCAGTCGTCTTGTTTTACTAGTGCAGTGTTGCTGTTGGCCCCACTTCTTGTGAATGGCGCTGAGCAACAGTAAAACTATAAGAAAACACAATGTTACTGAAGTGCTAACGTGTTTGCAGAAACACAGAGAGACTCGTGTGTTGTGTGAACTCGTTTGACCATAGTTTGAATTTAATGGGCCTTTGTTTGTGTTCTAAAGTTACGTACTACAGTTTTAACTCATCAGAAATGTGACATAGTAATTTAAACACATGTACTAACTCGGCAGCATGTGACTGGTTCTGTGAAGACTCGAGGCCGTTTCTGTGGCAGTAATGGTTCTCTTATCAGCAGCAGCAGATGATGATGATAACACCTGCACATTTGTGAATGAATGAATGAATGACACACAAATACACAAAACAAACACAGAGGAGACAAAGAAAGACATCAGGTAACAGATTACATGAAGCACACAGATGAGGGAGTGACTGATGGTCAGAGTGGAACTGTTTAAGGTCAGATGGATCTTGAAAGTCTGCCAACACATTCCCACAAAAAGGGCAAAGTGTCCCCAACCCCCAAGCCCCACCCACTCAGGAGTCACACCCCAGCCTCAGGCAGCATGTTCCACACACTCTCACTTTGTAACACTAGTCCAACCTGTGTCACTGTGCTTTAGCTTGAAGCCTATACATAGAACTAGTCAAAGATTCACATGGAAATTAAAGGTCTAGTAGGTAACATTTAGAAAGGGTCATTAGAGGAATTTGAAGAGACTACCCAACCACTAGAATTGTACATGCACTGTAGGACAAGGGTGTTTTGTTTTTTGTTTTTTTAACGAGGGCCAGATTTGATAATGTGAAGATTCAGATGTATCTGTCACGGCTGGGTTGCTAAAGTATTTCTGTTCTATTCTATTTTCCCTGTGATCCTGCATACTGCGCCTTTAATCACCGGGCAGGTTGACAGTGTGGGAGAACAAGAAGTCAAACTGTTTTGTGAGTTATTATTTTTAACACAAACAAAATTAGTTAACATAATGGAGTTACTGTACTGAAGAAAGATTAGTGAAAAAATGTTTAAAAGGGGGTTTAAAACTTGAGGGTTATTATTCTGTTCAATATATTTCCCTGTCTGTGTTTTATTTTGGTATTTTTTCAATCCTGAAAATGAAAAAAATCAAAGAACCTTAACTAAACTATCGAAAGCCTCCGTGAACAGTACAGAAACACAGACACACGGCTGAACCCTGACCTCTGACCTCATGAGTGTTGTGATATCTGAGTGTGTGAGAGTGACAGCAGGGGGAGGATGGTTGACATTTGTGGAGAATGACACCACTGTGCAACACATGAGACAATGTTATGTAAACAGTACAAATTCACAGAGCAAATACAGTGTGTGAGGCATGATGGTGTCATCATGTCTGGGCCTGTCTCTATAAAATGGCTGGTGCTGCATCAGCAGGAAATATTTTCACATGTAAAATTCCACTCACACACCTCGTCCACCTCTGATTGGTCTCTGTAAACAGAAACAATGTAACATTATGTGTGAAAACCAGTCAATGTTAAGCAAAACTATCAAACCTGACTGAGAGAGAGTTTGTGTGTATACAGCAGCAGCACAGGGGCGGGTGGGGACATCTCATTTATTAACTTCTGAAACTTTTCGTGGGCACAAGATGATATTCTGTCACTCAGTGCTATACTGAGAAACACAGTGCCAACACAGTGCATTTACATGCACGTTAAAACGTTAAAATGTTTATTGATATATATATGTATATATTATTTATTCACCATTATTATTTATTTAAAGTATGCTAATATTTTCTTATGAGTAGTCTGTTTTTCTTTAAATATTGCTCTATTGACCTCTCTTGTGTCTTTAATAAAGTCACCATTACTACTACTACTACTATTATTATTATTGTTATTACTTGGAGTGTGAATGTGTTGTTTGTTGTTCTGTGTCTAATCACGGCTGGTGGCGATTGATAAACTGATATGACAGATTTCACCTGCATACAGAGGGACCATGTGAGTAAGTAGGTGAAAGGTTCTATGATGTGGACTGTTTTTTTTTAACCACTGGAGTTTTGCACTCACAATCCCATTGTATTTAATAAAATTACAACTTTTATTTATTTTATTTTGCTTTTACCTTATCCCTGTCTGGTGGTTGCCCACTGGGATCAGTTTAAAGTGCCCAATTAACAATGAGCCCTTTGACCTTGCGGGGGCTCAAACTGGCAACCTTCCAGTCACAAGCAAAGTTCCCTTTTCACATGGCCATGGGCTGTCCGTTTAATACCATGACAATAAAGCATTCAAATTCAAACTTTACAATTATTACTACTACTGCTGTACTACTACTCCTACTACTATTACTTTTATTTATTTTGTGTGTACTGGAGTTTTGCACTCACAATCTGATTGTATTCAATACAATACTACTACTACTACTAATAGTGATTATATATTATTATTGTATTATTTATTTTCTACAATGACTTGGAGTGTGTAACAACAGCTGATGTGTTACTGTGTCTAATTACAGCTGATGACGACTGATAAGCTGACATGACAGACTTCAGCTACATACTGCACAAGGGACCATGTGAGTAAAGTAGGTGAAAGGTACTACTACTGCAATTATCTATATACTTATTTCTATTTATTTTTTATGTGGTCTGCTTTTAAGCATCACTGAAGTTTTGCACTCACAATCTCACTGTATTCAAAACAATAACAATAAAGCTTTCAAATTGAAATTTTACATCTATTACCACCATTATTACTACTACTGCTGTACTCCTATTCCTAGTACTACTATTACTACTTCTACTACTACCACCACTAATACCATTCTATGATTACTTGCACTCACAATCTACAATTACAATAAAACTTAAAAATACTTAACTTAAAATAAAACGAATATTTTACGATTACTACTAGTCGACTAACAATTATTCCGATTATTTTTTTTCCAATGACTTGTAAAACAACAGCTGATGTGCTGTTTGTTACTCTGTGTCCTGGTTTTAAGCACATTGACAATGAACCTTTCAAAATCAAATTTTACTACTACTATTACTCATATTATTATTATTGTTATTATTATTGATAATAATAATACTAAATACTAATGTATTATGTTCTTGAATGACTTGGAGTGTGAAACAACAGCTGACTGGTCATGCTGTGTTTGGGATGCGTCAAATCACAGCTGATGACGATTCATACGCTGATATAATTGGCTTCACCTAAATACTTCAGAGAGGAGCATGTGAATTAAGTAGGTGAAAGGCACTGGCCCTGTAATCTAAACACCGGTCAATAATGTTGACCTTTCCAAGTTGAACACAAAGTCAGATGGCCGTGTCCCAAATATCTGCTCCACTGCTATTTATAGCAGCATCACAAAGACTCCAAGGCAAGAATAAAAAAACAAAAAACAAAACACACAATCTCCCCAAGGTCCAAAGCAGACACTCATCCTGTGATGTTTTGTTATTATTATTGTTCATAATAAAAGGCTTGGCTGCTCACATGTGTTTAATGTAAAACTGCAGCCACTGTTTACTGGAAGCATTTTTACTCAACATCTGTAGACCACACAGACACACACGTTATTTCTCAAGAAAAGTGTCCCAATCCATGACACACAACTAAATTATTGCCACATGACTTTTTACATAAAAGCTCTGATAAAAACAGTGCAGTGTTATGCAGTGTAATGTAACAAAGTACTTTGTTATTGTAGTGCAACATTCACATATCTGTACTTTACTTTGTTAGTTATATTTCTAGCAAGTTTTACTTTACTTTTTCTCTACAGTTCCTCTAACTATCTTTGTTACTCGTTACTACCAAATACAATTTGAAGAAGAAGAGTTGGTAATGGTCTGTATTTATATAGAGCTTTTCTAGACTTGATGAGCTGCTTACACTAAAGTTTTCACCCATTCACACATCTTTCATACCCATTCACACGCTGTGTCTTGCTCAAGGACACATAAAGACTAGCAGACTTAATTCAGTAATATTATAAAAAAGTGACTTTTCATTTACCTTTCAGGTACTTAGTACAAGACTGTCACAGTGACAAAAACACCTAAAGTGAAAGATAAAAAATATTGAATTTAGAGAGGAGAACATGCAAATTCCACACAAAGACCCTTAGTCGGACCAGGTCACAAACCTCAGTCTTTTTTGCTGTAAGGCAAAAGTGCTAGTCACTACTCCTCCTTGTGGCCATAATAGAAATACTTTCTTTTTCTATTTACAATAATGTTACGTCCATCCATATTCTACAGCTTTATCCTCCACATGAGGCGGAGCTGTGCCAATAGGCCGATAGGCGGGGTACACCGTGGACAGATCGCTTGTCCATCACAGGGACACATAGAGACAAACAACCATTCAACCATTCTCTCTCACTCCCTCCTACTTTATAGTGACCGATTTACCTAATTTCACAAATAATTTTTTTTTATTTGTTTCTACAAGTTTTTTTTTTTTGTTTTTTTGTCAGGTCTATTTCTTTTGATTGAATAAGAAAACTATGAAACAAGAGAGCCATTATATACGTGTATGTATATATATGTATATAGATACATATGTACATATATATATATATATATATATACATACACATATATATTTATATGTACTGTATATACTGTATGTATATATACACATACAGTATGTATATATGAGCTTGTGTAGTGATTTCATGTCCAGTCATTCTTTAATAATTATAATAATTTCATTTTGCATCATAAATACGTTCTTATTGTCAACTATGTATCGTTCCATATTATAACAAACACTTTTACATTAAAATTCTGTGAAATATCCTCATGAACATATACATGTATTATAAGGTTTTTGCGTTATTGTGATATGATTGTAAGCTAATTCCCCACCTAGTTGCTTACTTTTGCTCCTACTTTTTTTTCACGTGACCGGCCCCCTCATGACCAGCCTCGACACTCACTGGCCCCCAGTGCATTTGACTTTGAGGCCACTGATCTTTTGTTTTTATAAAAATATATAAGATCTTCCAAATAAAACTCGATAGGAATCATGAAAAGGGGTTATTTTGTTACATTGTTTCTGTTTACTAAGAACGAACAGAGGCAGAATAATAACATCCCTAACAACAACAACAGTGACACACTGATGCTTTACTGTTGTGAAAAACTAGTATGGAGCCATCACATTTATGAAGGATACATTTTATTGACAAGACTTTTTAATCCCTGAAAAGAAACAGCAGACGACAGACAATATTAAGACAACACAGGTCATACTGAGTGTTCGAGCTTCACAGTCTGTCCACAGTGGGTTTGTCCGTCTGTGTGCGTGTGTGTGACCGTCACGCTGGTGCGTTCCTACACAAGAGACTTAAAAACAGGTAATGCAGCATTCGAATAAACACGAAACACCATCACTACAAATACTCGACGGTACATGACGTTTGCAGCCAGGATCTAAAAATCACATAAATAACAATAATAATTAAAAACAGGCAGAGCCGTGGAGTTCTACCACACGTGTCGTGAAAATGTCCAGTCGCTTTGATCTATGAAGTTCCTTTTAATTCCAGAGAACACGCTCTTCACATTCAGTCACTCATGAGTCCAGAGCAGCTCTCTCTCTCTGTCTAAAAAAAACAACAAAAAATAAAATATTCTGCATGAATCTTCATCTTCATTGACTGCTTTTGTGTCTTCACTGACTCTGGCAGACGGTGGAGACGCTCTTGCCTCCTGCTGCTGCTTTCTTACGCCTCTTGTTGAGCAGAGGGTTGCTGGACGTGTCCAGGTCCTTGATCTTCACCTGGTCGTAGTCCACACGCATGGTGGCCAACGCACTGGTCATCTCCTCCTGTGGAAGACAAGAAGACAGGAAGTGAAGTATGTTTATTCAGTGGAGACTAATGTGAGTACTAAGGGTTGATCATCAGGGCTTTTTCACAGCACACAACATTATGTTGTTATCGCTGTGGCTTGATCTGTAAGTTTGTCCTTCTGTTAGCAACTTCCTGTCAACAGATGTCTTGACACATCAATGTGCAACTAAGTCCTGTACTGTGGTGCTACTGGCTGCTGATAGTTTGCTGGTAGGTAATGTTTTTACAGGAATAGGTATAAACAACAACCAGATTATCCTTAATGAAATGATATTGGTGATTTATTTTCTTCCAATGTCCTTATTCTTCCATTGAAAAAATTGAAATGAAACTTAAAGCCGAGCAACACCTGATTAAAATTACCTCAAATAACCCAGCATGACCCCGGGCCAGTGTTAGCCTCAGGCAGAATAAAAGAAATAAAATACAATCTCTACGTGGTTGGGGGGAAATCTCACAAATAAAAATGAGACATGGCTCCTACAAATGTTGTACGATTACATTTTGGTATATATATATACACACACACACATTTTTTTAACCTTATTTTTAGCCCAGTTTGTCTCTACATTGTTGCACCTTGCATTGTGTTTTTAATATAGTGCTCAGTGCGTTCGCTGTCCTGCTATAAACATGTCATGACTGACTCAGAAATGTCTTGTCTAAACCTATAATTTGATACAACTGTTGTATTTCTGTTCCTGGTCTCTCTCTTCTGTCTCTACCTCAGCTACTCTCCCTCCTCTCTGTCCTCCATTTTGCATTTCACCACAACCCGTCGCGGCAGATGCTGCACATTTTTGAGTCTGGTTCTGTCTCGTGCTTCCTCATTGTGTGAACAGTTGGCTTTCTCTTCTCTCTATTACGTTGTAAAGGTTTCTGCCTCACTACCTCACAGAGCCTTGAAATAATATATGTTGTAATTTAGTGCTATACAAATCAAATTGAATTGAATTTTGCAATGCACTTGTGCATAGAAACAAACACCAGAGAAAAACCTGTGAAGGAACAATTAAAAAAACCCTGCATGTTTTTAAAGAGAAAAAGTCAGTGTGTGTGTGACATCTACACGACCTTAAAACACCTGAAAACTCCTCCTACTTTACTGTGCAAGACTGGAGGCCACACGTCGGTCATGATGGATGTAGAAACAACACAACGTCTTTTCTTTCTTTCTTTCTTCCTTTTAGTTTTCGTGCCTTTCGAGAAGTAGTGCTTCAGAAATGCAACCCCTGAAAGTTCTTACGTAACGTAGCCGCATGTGTTGCAGAAGTGAAGCGTGGCTGTGGATTGTGTCACTGTATCATTTTTCATTTTTCCAACAAAGCTCTTGTCAAACCTTATCGTGGTACAGATTTGCTTGTTCAGCTGCTGTGAAGGAATGTGTCACTGTAAACTGTATATACATATGTATGTATATATATATATATATATATATATATATATATATATATATATATATACACACAGTATGGTTGCTGAACTGGATCATATTAAATATTAAAGTCGTGGAGTTTTGACCACAGTCTGACCTGATGTGAGCAAACAGCCTTATTGTTGTTTAAACACATTGTCGAAGGAGCTTCTCTGTGTTCAGTGAACTCACTTACAGACAATAACTGTACCAGACCAGACAGACTGGGAACATTGCTCCCCCCTGGTGGCCATTCAGAGAATCACCACTACAATGACTCAAACTTGAAATATTTCGTCATTTCTCTCTGAAACACATTTATCCCAAAAGGTCATGACCTTGGCCGCATCTGTCTGTCTGTACGTCCATGAGCAAAGGACACATTTGGATGACATTTTATGGGCATGAACATCATAGCCAAAATAAATGATAACATTTTGGTGGTGATCCAGATGTGACTTACAGTTTTCATTGGAAAATAGGAGAGTGCATTGACACTGTGGGAAACTGAAGGACCCTTTTTGCATGAATAAACAAAGTTGTCTGGGAAAACAGTATTAAATCAGTATCATGTCCAAGAAACATCACACATGTTCCAAATATGACTCAGTCGTAATATTTTGATAGCTAATACAAGTCCGGTAAAAGAATAAAAACTGTCTCCTGCTGCATTATGGGAAATGAGATGTAATATATTTGGAGCCTTGGCCTTTACTATTTTATTTAATGTAACTGTTTTTCAACAACCTTTTGTAAAAATGTCCTTCTGCAGTTCATTCCATTCTCAAGAGTACTTTAGAGAATGCAGATATTTTTTAGAGTTCATTGCTGCATAACACTGACTCAGAGTCATAAGGGAATAGACCAATAATGGTCGCCAACCTCCTCTAGAGAATAAACCACTGATGAGTCTGAGCTTCACAATTCATTTTTAACTTCAGGGAAACATGGAAATTGTGTCAAATGTCTTTGATTTAGACTCTCTGTTTGTTTCATTTGAATTTAGAGAACGAATACCCGACCCAAAAATCCAGAATGTTAGTTGGGCTCAGGTTGGGTTCTGTTCAAAGTTGTTTTTAGTGAAACATTGAGTAAAATATTGAGTCAATTTAAATGACATTTAAAAAAAAAAAAAAATTAAAAGAATGTAATGCTTATTTGAAAGCATCCTTGATTTCTGGATTATGTCAATAGTTATCACTGGTAACAGTTCAAGAAGAGTTAAAAAAGAAAAAAAAAGAAAGAACAGATGTGCACTAAATAAGCAATCTTCAACTTCAAAATAAAACCGAATACCTTAAGCTGAACACTATTATATATATATATATATATATATATATATATATATATATATATATATATATATATATATATATATATATATATATATATATATATATATATATATGTATATATATATATATATATATATATATATACATATATAAATATATGTGCATGTATAATGTTTTGTTCGTGCGTTCAGAGCTGCACTCTTGTAAAGTAGAGCTGTTAGTGGTAATGCCAACATGTGACCAGAGGGGGTCAGTGTTTCACTGCTTCTGACCTTCACATCCTCCCACATCTCTCTGTCTTCAGTCAGAACCCGGGTGGTGTGGAGTGGTGTGGAGGGAACCGTCACGGACTGCTGTAGTGTGAAAACAAACACACGCGTGTGTGAACAGATGATGGTGTGATGACAGAAATATGGAGCAACACGGGGAGAAAACTGTGTTCATGTGTATGTGACGGATTCTTACAGTAATCCAAGGATGGTTCATGAACTGAGCGATGGTCATTCTCTCTGTAGGTTCTGTCTTCAGAAGCTGGTGGATCAGATCTTTAGCTGGAGGAGAAATGCAATACAAATATGATTATAGTGATATTGTGTCTCGTTACAGTGTTTCTATTATTATTATTATTATTTTTGTTGTTATAATAATAATGTGCTACTTTAGCGTGAATAGGCCTCACTGTCACAGGTACAGTGTGGCCTATTTACACAGGCAGGGCCAGAGAGAGTCTGAGGGAGGAAATGGAAATGTGATGGTGTTCGTGAGCCTGAGCTGTTGTTGTCATTGTTTAGGGGGAGGACACTAGAGGCCTGGATAAGAAGCCGGAATTATCCAGGTTTAACACCAGTCTCTGAAGCAGGTTTTACCACAAAACATAAAAGAATAATCAGGTACTGTTCAGTCGCAGGAACAAAATGAGAACAAACGTGAGTGTGCCACTGGTTTTAGCTCACAACAACACAGGAAGGTTCATTTGAATTTAGAGAACGAATACCCGACCCAAAAATCCAGAATGTTAGTTGGGCTCAGGTCAGGTTCTGTTCAAAGTTGTTTTTAGTTAAACATAAAGTAAGTAAAATATCGCGTGAATTTAAATGACATTTAAAAAAAAATTAAATAAAAATTCAATGCTTATTTGGATTATGTCAATAGTTATCACTGGTAACAGTTCAAGAAGAGTTAAAAAAAGAAAAAAAAAAGAACAGATGTGCACTAAATAAGCAATCTTCAACTTCAAAATAAAACCGAATAACTTAAGCTGAACACTATTTAGATATATAAATATATGTGTATGTATGTGTTATAATGTTTTTTCCTCCACAAACTATAAGTAACTGCTTTGTCTCTGAAGCAGGTTTTACCTCAAAACATAAAAGAATAATCAGGTACTGTTCAGTTGCAGGAACAAAATGAGAACAAACAAAATATCAGGAAAGATGTAGAATAGCTAAATACAAATTCAATCAATTAAACTACTTTCTTTTTTCCATTTGGAGTGTCCAATTGACAATGAGCTCAGGGATGGATACCCCAGCCACAATTTCTCCAACCAAGTTCTATATACCTGAATAACAGATTCATAGTCTGATTACTCCTGCATGTATATGCTTAGTCGGACTGGAGTCTGACTTGGTGCTCTGAGCATTTCACCAAAATTTCCTCTCAAGTCTTTGACGCAGAAGTAGAAGGAGACGACGTATAAACTGCAGTACTGTTGCTGGACAGCCCAAGAGCCATGCTCTCCACAGCACGATCACTGTTTGTTTTTCTGTGTGACGTACAGGTCAACAGGAAACTGATTCAATATGCACCACATTATAGAGAGATACAGCGCCACCTACAGAGGCAGAATCAGATGTGCATGGCCAATAAATTAATTTTCTCCTCCACATGTATACTCAGACTCTGTAAGTTTTTAGTCTGATTGCCTGTCTTAGTCAGAATGCGAGACAATAGCTCATACAACCACTTAAAAAAAAAACTTAACTACCTCTTTAACCCTTCTGTTACCATCCTGTTGTCGCCGACCGGATCTGGCACGTATACTACTCATTACTGTAACTCCTAGAAAGTTCAAAAACTATGGACTGGCGATCTGTCCAGGGTGTGACCTCGCCTTATGTCAGCTGAGATTGGCACAGCACCTCCACAACCCTCATGTGGAGGATAAAGTGGTAGAAGATGGATGGATGGATACTGGAAAGCAGACAAACAGAGCTTTGCGCCCACATACTTGTCATTACGGTAGCCCTCAGGACTTCAGCAGAACGACCGTCCAATCACAGACAAGATTCACCAGCGCATCACATGTTTGTGGTGACGGCTTCTCAGTACCGTAATTCCTAAACGGCTGAATAACTGACAGATATTGAAAGTGAAAGTTATCAAAATAAATCCAGGCAGCCTGATTATCATGATGGTCACATGCTTTATAGAACCTGTTATCCAGACATCTTCTGTTAGGTGAAAGCTGCAGTCTGTCACTTATTCTGCATCCTTTATCTGAAAACAAGCTCTGTCGGGGTAAACGACCTGTTTTTCAGAGCAGTAAAATTCACCACTCAAGCTTATCTTTGTTTTATCAGTCATACTTCAACCTGTTTGTGGTTGTCTCACTAGTTCACTGGTGCTTGTTGCTTCTGCTATACTGAGAAACACAGCAGAGTTACGTACTGCATCTTTAAGCCAAACCTGACAAATGAAAAATGACCCTCTTGATCTTGCACATGAACAGTACAGGAACTGGGTGGACGCTGTTAGACCTTTAGAAGTGAATATCCATTTGATGTGAACTTCTTACAATCCTTTGAAGTGTATAACTCCAGAAACGCACCGGTGGATGAGTCACCATTAACCACAGTTTATCTGATCTCTGTTTACAGAGAGTGCACTCAGGTACAGACGCAGAAATGCTGGAGAGGTTGCAGAACTGCAGTGTTTTCCCCACATGACCGAACACTTTCAACCAGCTGCTGCTGCTGCTGCTGATGATGATGATGGTATCTCCCTCACTCACATACTGAGGTTTTCTATCTGAGTACATCTTTGACTTGACCTAGTAAACCTGTGGAGTCGGTGCAGCGTGATGGTTTTATGATTTCCTGTTTTTGACTACGGCGCAAACATGACAGTGAGGCCATGTCCGCATGGGCAGATGTCAGTCAGCATTAGTCGACCTAACATTTTTATACAGCTTTGTTGGTACACTGCAAAAAACAAATCAGCCAAATATTCTTAACATACATAAAAATGAATTCTTAATTTATGTTTATGTATTAAGAAACATTATCTGCCAATGGGGTGAGGAAAATGTGCTTGATTAGAATACTTAAAGGTAGCTTGTATATTTGGCCACTTTCAGCCTGTAATGTCCCTTAAAACCAGGAAAAATGGACCAAAATATAGACAAAACTGGACAAAACTGGTGTAAGAACATACTTACTCCAGTAGTGAACAAACAAATGTTTAGCCTGTTACTTGTAATCAAAGCTTAAAGTCAGCTGAAATATCTTATTGATGCAAAGTTAGATATATTAACATTAACAATATGTTTTTACACAATGGCACAATTTCCCAGAAATTAGGCATATTTTACTTTCTTGATAAATCAATTTTGGCAGTGTATTAACCTTTCACAGAGTATACTTATTCTTAAACTACAACATGACTGAGTATCTGGGATTAAAACTGTTTTATATATGTGTACCTTAATACAGAAGTTGATTGTTTCTAAAAATGGCAGTTCCTGTCAGCACAGACACACACAGATGTGTCTTTGTCCCTGTGACACTGACACAAACTGAAAATTACTTAGAATTTCTCAAAAATTGAGTGTCAAAGTAAAAGCCTGGACAAGGCCTGTGTGTGTGTGTGTGTGTGTGTGTGTTGGAGGTTGTTTGGAGATTCACACCTTCCTGTGACACCTCAGCCCACTCTGGTTTGGGGAACTCGTACTGGCCCATCCTGATCCTCCTCTTCATCCCTGGTGAAATGGCCTGACCCGTGTTGGAGTAAAATGGAGGAAAGCCGCACAACCTACAGAGACGATCATGGAAAGAGGATTTAAAAACATTGTACATGTACATAGATAACATCATACAAAATGTATACATGCTTCCAACCAACTACACACAGTACTCACAGGATGTACATGATGACGCCAAGCGACCACATGTCACATGATTTGTCATATTTCTCTGGACCCAAAACCTCAGGAGCTTGTTGACACACACACACACGACACACAGATTAGATTTAAACAGCAAAAAAAAATACTTACAGTAAAGTTTAGTACAGTACAGTACAGTATATTATTATTATTGTTATAGTATAGTACAGTTTAGTATGTTGTTGTAGTATAGTATAGTACAGTTACAGTACAATATAGTATACTATGTTGTAGTATAATATAGAACAGTATATTATGTTGTAGTATAGTACAGTTTAGTATGTTGTTGTAGTATAGTATAGTACAGTTACATTACAGTATAGTATGTTGTAGTATGGTACAGTACAGTACAATATACTGTTATACTGTAGTATAATATAGCACAGTTACAGTACAGTATAGTATGTTGTAGTATAGTGTAGTACAGTTAAGTGCAGTATACGATGTCATATATTGACTGTAAAATAATGCAGTATTTTACCACGCACCGACATAGTAAGGTGTATAGCAGGGAGTCTGGAGAGGGTTGTGTAGTGTCGTCTCCTTAGCGAAGCCAAAGTCTGTCAGTTTGAGGACTGAATTTAGGTTTTTAGACTGGTACAACAGGTTCTCTGGCTGCAGAGGGAGGCACAAGAAGACACATCAAAATGTAATAAAACGACTCACGATCAACCGTATGATTTTTTTGTTTGTTAGCAGGGGCAATGATGATCTCCATGTACCTTGATGTCTCTGTGGGCGATGTCCATGTCATGGAGAAACTTGATGGCCGTGCCGATGTCTCTCATAATCTCAGACGCCTCTGGGAAGAAAAGAGGAAAAAACAGACTCTCTCAAACCAGAAGAATTACAGATGTCAGAGAACAAGAGAAGCAAACACAGCTGTGATTCTGCCAAATAATGTCTAATAAAATGGATTAAATGTAATCCACAGTGTATGCTTCCCTCCTTCAGTCCTCACCTTTCTCAGTGAAGGCCTGGTCTCCTCTGGCCTGGATTCGGCTGAACAGCTCTCCTCCCTCCATGCTGCAGAAAATACACTGTGGTTAGTATAAAGCTCTGGGACAAAGCAGTAAAACATTATTGTTATTAAAATGATATTTATCTGAACCTGTTGAGTTGTTTTACAGCTCAAAACACAGAGGCATTTCCCCTAAAAGTTGTGGTTTCTGGCAAAGTCAAAATGAACAGTGCAACTGAAAGTCATCAGTGAAACACAAGAGAAAGAACAAGAGTAAAAAAAAGTGAAAGTATTAGTTTTCCTGTTGAAAAGAACCAAAAGGGTTCAAGTGAAATAAAACAGTCGTCATAAAACTCACTTAGGTCAGTAATATAATCCTTTTAGTCTCATTTATCTATGTTTGTTTTTAACACAACAAATTAGCCCAACTATAATACACAGCGCATATATAATTTAATCAAACAATTATGATTGTTCAATGCAATATCCGTGTGAAATAAATCAGTCCTCTTCTGCCTGTGTCTGCCAATGTACACAAGGAAAATATGTTATCGTCTGCATACAGTCCAAAATATTGTTTAAAAAAACAACAACTCTTCATCAGAGTGGGAGCTTAAAATATACATATAAGTTAAACTGTTTGTTATGATATGGAACGACGATAAAAAAACAAAAACATTATTTAACCAAATTTATGATGCCATATTCAATGGAATTAAAAAATGTACTAAATAATATATGTAATTAAAACACCAAAAAAGCTAATGTATATAATTTCATGTGAAATTGTGATGCATATAATAATTTCATTTTATCTTCTAATTACTGCATTGTTATGCTAGAAATGAAGATAGTGTAACCCTAATTTTAAATCAATATTGTAAAATAATTTCATTATAATTAATATTATTAGGGTTAATAATAACATTTTGTATGAATATTCATTTTCATATAACATAAGTTTAATAACAATGTGAATATACTGTAAGTTATCATTGCTATTGCCATGTTATATAATATAAAGTGTGTGTGTGTGTGTGGTGCTTCATTCAAAGTGAAATACCATCACTTTATTTGAAGCCTCTGTTGCGTGCGTGCGTGCGTGCGTGTGTGTGTGTGTGTGTGAGTCAGCGCTGTGTCATTCTTCAAAAGTTCAAACATTCATCACTTCTAGTGTTAGTTTCTAGAATGAAATGGAGTTTTTTTTCCATATTCAAACATGGCAGATAAATCATTGAGGCCCACGCTCTGTGTGACATGGACGCACAGTTTAGTAATAGTGTACTTTCTGGGGTCTGAGAGTAAACAGATAAACAGAGTTGAGTGGAATGTGTCGGCCTCTTAATTACTCACACAGGAAGCAGCTCGCAGCTGTGACAGATTACTAACACGCACAAGGTCGCTACAAGTAGTATGACACTGAAAGTGGGTCAATAAGTGCCGATGAGAATTAGTCACTGTTTAAAAGTCCCGCAAATAAAGGACAGTGACACTTTTTTCTGCTTTTACGACATGAGAGCCGAGAGACAGCACGGAAAAGTCCAGAGTCCAACTGCTGTACACACCTGCCTAAGTCTGTGATCTCTTAAGAATATATTTGCCACTTTATCACACCCTTAGACAGCATTTTCCAGCTCAAAACTTAAGTCTGTACACTGCTCACTCTCCCACACCAAAGGTGTAAAATCACCACAGATTTTCTCTATGGACTTTGGTTCAGGGATTGAAAGCAACACAAACCTCAGTTTTCAGACAATAAAAATCTTTTTTGAGCAAGAAAAAGCAGCAAACATGTTCTTGTTGAGTTAAGCAGGTGTATAATTTATTAGGTGAGTTTTTTGTTATGTGGCTCTACTGGGGACAGTACCTGTTACAGTACCTCACATCACCACACTGTCCTTTTAACGCTTTGAGGATCTTATGTATAGTTTAGGTTAATGCTCCATGTCAGTGGTTCTCAGACTTTTGAGCTCTTGAAGTGATTTTCGCCAACATTAAAATACAGTGGTGTAAATAGATAAGATAATCTGCTCTCTCATCATCCTCCTCTTCCTCACATATACTTCACACACTGGTACAGTGAAAAAGATGGGGCAAGAGATTAGGTTATTTTAATTATTATTATTGAAGTTATTAATATGTTTTGTTATATGCGTAATTTTCTATGCCCTCCAATCTACATTCCTCAGCTGCACTCTGATCACATACCCTGGTGTATGTGGTTATGGTGTGTGTGTGAACTGGAATGTGAAAACGTACCACTCCATGATGATGAGCAGACATTTCTTCCCATGATGCATGTTTTCGTACAGGTTGAGGATGCGAACAATGTACGGTCCTGCCGACACTCGCCAGTGAAGCTCCACCTCTCGTCTCGCTTTGGGACTGTCATACAGGATCTGGGAGAGAGAGAGAGAGTCTTTACTTTATTAAATGAATGTTTCTATGTAAATGTGTAAATGTTTCATTTACATTAATTATATTAATATTCTACACCACTACAGTGTGAAAGGTCATTCACTATTGGTTGAATCACTATTTGCTTTCAAAATGATGTTGTGATTTGTGTATACATTTGAGTTCAGAACGAGTATAAACAAACTATTATAAATTATTGATGACAAGTTTTTGTTACATTTATCTATTAAGCCATTTTGAATTAAACCTTCATCATAATGATGGCTCCAGCTTCTCATTTGGGGGGATTTGTCACTTTTTCTCTGTTTTAAATCATCACAAATGATATACCTTTAGATTTTGCTGCAGTTTGGACAGAAAAATAACAATTTTGAAGACATTAGTTTGCATTTAGGAACTCATGATACACATTTATTGTTAGCATGCTCTGATATTTCATGGAAAACTAACACACTTAATAAGAAAATAATCCATAGATCCATCAATAATACATTTCAGCTTTACAACCTTAACCTTTAACAGCATCTAAAGTCCCTCCCATTTACAACATCATATGTGTACTACTTTGTTTATATACCTTTTTTCTTAAACATGTCATCAATGTAGCCCCAAGTGGTTGAACATAATTATGTTCTGTGTTTTAAATTTATTTGAGTTTCATGAAAGCAGCCCAGCCTGTGTCAAACACATCCTGTTTTGTGACCACAAGACAGGAAATTATGTACACATTTTCTCATAGCTCTCTTACGGAGTCTTCTAACAGTGTCCACTAAACTGACCCACCCAAAAATATCTCTCACATAGGGACGTGAGTTGTATACCCAGTAAGACAAGCTGTCCCCAAAACACAGCTTATACCTTACACACACACACGCACGCACACACACACACACACACACACACACACACACGCACAGCTCTCCTTTTAAGGACTTTAGGACTTTTAAGGAAAGTTCCTGAGAAATTAGTTTCTGCCTCATTAGAACCAGGTTTTGGTCTCCATGAGGACTACTGTTCCTGACAAGGTCAGTGTTTATACCAGTAAAGGTCCTAAAGAGGTAACAAATACATAACACACACACACACACACACACACACACAACAGGTGTTAGACCTTGACATAGCACATGTTTTTAGTCAGAGTGTATTTTTGGATGTGACAGAGATGGAGTGATCTCCTGCTGTTTACAAGGACACACGCACACACACGCACACGCACATGCACACACACACACACACACATCCAGATTTACTTCCACAGATTCACAGTGTTGTGTGTGTGTGTGGTGTGTTATGTGTATGTGTGTGTGTGTGTGTGTGTGTGTGTGTGTGTGTGTGTGTGTGTGTATGTGTGGTGTGTTGTGTGGTGTGTTGTGTGGTGTGTGGAAATGAAATCCTGTCTGACTTCTTGGAATCCCCAAATGTCAGTAGTGACATCTCGTAACTGCAGCTCACCATTGGTTAAAGAGGAAGTGAGATCGAGTCAAGCTGCTGAAAGTAGAAGTTGAGTGTTTCCGTTTACTTGTGTGATCTGAAAGTGTCCTAATTTATTCAAATTGGCACAGTGACTTTGACTTTAACCAAGCAGAAGGCAGGTTTGTGCGGACGAGGCCATTTATAGCCTTTATGACTTTATTCAGAGTATACAGCATATCCTTAATTTCCTGCAGTGAAACGGAAGTGTCTCTGATAATTCTGATGTGGATTAAATACACACACCCAGTGGGGAGACAGAGAGATGTCAACATATCAAGCCAGAGCCAGATTGTTGTCACACACTAGAGGATTTTCAAATCTTAAAAATGTGGGAGACCAGAGACACCATCATCTTTGTAACTGATTTTAAATGCTTTAATCCTGAGAAAGCACAGACTAGACGATCCAGTCAAGACACACTTAGTGTTTAATTTCAAGGAGGAGATTCCATGGATTTGGGATCTCACAGAAACTTGTGTGATTTAACGTGACTTCAGAATATAAACACACATGTCAGCGTTGTCAGTTAATAGCTGTTGTGCGTGTGATGTTTTGTGCTGAGAAATGCAAAAAAAATAACTGTGGGTGAAGTCATGGCAGAGAAGACGGAATCAAGTTGGCTTGTACAAATTACGGTTCGAAACAAAACGTAATATCCATTTCCTGGTCAACTCGCTCTCATTAGTTATTACGGAGTTCTGCTCACGCCCCAATCACTCTTCAGTCGTAAATATCAAACGTCTTTAATACTGGTTTAATACTTCAGTTAATCCCTCACACTACAGGATAATTTGGCCAGATAATCTGTTCAAATCAGCCTAAAATAGGAAGACACCCACCCTTATCGGAAGGGCCAAATCGGGACCAAAATCTGGCCAATTATCCAATTATATTATCTAGTGTGGGGTGAGTTTTAACAGAGGCTGAGATAATTTTGTTAGATCAGTTGATGTCTATTTGCATCTTCAACCAAGAGAGAGCCTCATCAAATTTCATTGTATCATTGTAATGACAATGAATATTTTCATTCATCCATTCATTCAGAGGGAAATGAGTTCCAATCACAAGTTGTCACAGGAGATACATTGAGGATGCATGTAAATGCCAGATGTGAACAGTCATACTTCATGGTGTGCACGTATGACAGCACCACTGAGGACATATGTTAATATCAGGTCACTAACCAAAACCAATCCAGATCAGTGTGTTCAAAACTTTTACATGGGGACCCGCATTTTAAAGATGACTTGTCATAACTGTCAAAGGTACCTTTTCCAATAAATATCTGTTGCAACTCCATAATTAGCATAATGAAAAGATAGAAACCTGTTAAATACTTAATGAATAAATGTGAGTGCTTTATGTCACGCCAGTATATATAGTTTAACTATTACTTTAACTGTGCCAAAAACTGTGTGTCAAAAACAAAGAAGCAGTTGCATACACCTTCTTGAAAGCTTAGTTTGGCTAACTTCAACCAAATTGACCTTTTGTACTTTTGGATCACACCCATCATCTTGCTTGCTTATCTCACAAGTCACAATTTTGCTGGCTTTAATTGTAATCTGTTCTTTAATTGCATTTTATTAACAAAGCAGGTGCTGGTTAATGTCCAGCCTCATGCTAGCTTACCAGAAGATTATTTAGCCGCAGTCTTTTCTTTAACTAGCCTTTTGTGGTTCATTAACAAACCAGCGGTCAGTTCATGAGGCTAAAGCTTAGCTCACATGTGAGTTTGGCTAACTTTAGCTGCAGTTTGTTCTTTAGATTTTGTGTTTCATCAACAGGAGTCATGTCTACCTTCTTGTTAGCTTAGTTTGGCTAACTTTAATCAAACTAACCTTTTGGACTTCAGAATTTTACTGACAAAGCAGGTGTTGGTTCATATCAATAGTTTGGCTAACTTTAGCTTTGTGTTTCATTAGCAAAGCAAGGGTTGTGTCATGTTGAGCCTCGAGCTAGTGTAGGCTACCTTATATATAGTAGTGTGGCTAACTTTATTCTGAAGTCTGTTCTGTTTTTATTAACAAAGCAGGGGTCCGTTCATGTCAAGCCTCACGCTAACCTGCTTTACTTAAGTGATATTATAGCTAATTGTAGCTGCAGTCTGTTCCTTTTAATGAGCTAAACATCAATGTTTCTGTCTGCTGAATTGTGAATTATTTTTGGCAGAAAATGTAACTGTAGTGGAAAATGCATGAGCTCTCTCATGCGACAAGGTGTAGGCTATTAAATCAAACGCTGTAAAAAATTCTGCAGTCAGTCTGTCTGTCTCTGGGAATGGCTGGTGTAAATAAGTGACAGCTGTCAAAATCGAGAGCTATTTAACAAGACTCTCACTGACAGCAGCTTCAATCTTCTGATGGACTTTGGATTCTTATAACCACATCCTGACGCTCATCAAAACAATCATATCTGATAATGATCATAATTTACCTGGTTTAACAGCACTTGGTTTACCTCTCACCAGAATCACTCTCCTCACGTGCTGCTCGTAAACTCCGACATCAAAGTGGTTTGCGGTTAATTAATAACCAATGTAAAGCATTGATGGCCTGATTCATTCTTTATTGCCATGGTTGTCAAACTGTGGTACGTGTACCACCAGTGGTACGTAAGTTCCTCTGGCGGTACTTGGAGGAAAACCAGAAATTCTGTTCTACTGTATATACCAGTATATTGTATAGTTTAGACCAGAGGTCACTAACAGGCGGACCGGGTATTTTAAGTATTTTAAATGTTGACCAAGTGCTTCTATTTTGACTGGCGCAGCTTCTCTTGACTTTACGGTACTGGCTGAGTGAATCAGGAAATCCAAGCATTGCATTCTGAATTGCTTCGACTTAAGCCATCCCACGTGGTGCCACTAAAAGCCAATCAAATCTGTGCATCCCGCTGAATATTGCGATCCTGAATACGGACAAATGAAGGCAGTGAGGAGCGAGTGACAGACAGGGCATCAGTGAGTGATACAGCGAGAGAAGACAGAGAGAAAAGAAAGTTACAGCGAGAGAAGACAGAGCCGAGTGAGCGAGAGTGAGAGAAAAATAATTAACATGGTGCTCTCTAACAAGAGAAAAGCGAAAATAGAACACATCCACTCAAATCTGATCTTTATTTTATTTCTCAAAACTTAAGTAATTATTTTATTATTTATTATTACGTTCTTTCCCTTTAAGAGAGAAGAAAATAATACATATGTTCAGTGTTATATATCTATATAATTGTACAATTGGACAATAAATATTGTCGAAATGTTTTGTTCTTTCTATATTTGATCTGACAGTCAGTTGTTGATTACATGCAGACTACTAGGCTACTTCAGTATATATCACACTACTAAATAAGCACAAGTTAGACATTATGATGTTCCGGACATTTGCTCGTGGATATTTTCTGGAAGTGGACCTAATAGAATTTTAGTTGAATATCCCTGGTTTAGACCAACAAATAACCAAAGTTAACCATTTGTATTTTTATTTCACACTGAAGTTTGACCAAAAATATCTTTTCCTTTTGTGAAATTGCATCTATGACTGTATTGTACTTGTCTGATTGACATTCCCTGTGTTCTAGAAGCTGAACAAAGCTCATCTGACTCCGATCCTTAAACATAAAGGATGACAAGATTACAAACCCAAATTTGATGCATTCATTAGAGACACTCTCTGAGGACTGTAGCATGTTTCCTCTGACTTGCACAGCAACAGCTGAATCTCGAGAGTCATTGAAGACTTATAAGACCAAACCTCTGAGACTGATTAACGCATTAAACAGCACCGGCTGCCTGGAGCAACCGTACATGAAAAAAAGGTTCCATGCACGGCCTGACCAAACCACTGAGAATTTTCATTTTGGTCTCTCAGAGGAAACCCAGATGTTTCACTAGCATACTGGTGAGCTGACCACAAAGGTGAACTAACAAATTAAATGGGAGACTTATGAATTGAAGCCATATATACAAACCCGGAGGTTGCACAGCAAAACTGGAAGTGCACCTAAAGGTGTGGTTGTATAAAGGTCATGAATTACTGAATTTGATGTGTGCGTGTGCCAAAAGTGTGCCAGTGTATGATATGGTCACTCACTGCTTTATCTCACCGTTGCACAGCCTTTTCCAAACAGGAAAATGTTGCTTGATAAACCACTTAATGCTTGCACCAAAGTCCATAGAGAAAATGTGTCACATCACAGCACCCTGGTGTCCCCATGAGTTAAAAACACAGATTTTCTCTATGGACTTTGGTTTGGAATAACAAGTGGTTTTTCTAACTTTAATTTCCAGTTGGAAAGGGCTGTTTGAAAGGGATACAAGAAGCAGACATATTCTGCAAGCCATGATTTCAGTGAAGACACACATCTGTGTTTCAAGCTGACAGCAGTGCACTGGTGGTATGCACAGCAAATTCTGAGACCTACAGTAATAAAACCACACTTCAAAAACCCTGAACTATGCCTTTAACAGTTCATGGTGTCGCTCAAGACATCAGCAATGCTCTCTCTCTCTCACTCTCTCTTTCTGTCGCTGAGAGCACATTTATCCGCCATGGAGTCAGACAAATCCAAGTTAAAAGAATTCTGATGACTGCAAGCGAATTAAACTAAATGGATGGCTCCCCTCCAGCTCTGCTCCAAAGTGGATTAAACCTATATATCCATTTATTATGTTCAGTGCTCAGAGCAACACTTAATTAAAAGGCCAGTGGTTAAACCCCCACCCACCGCCCCCTACTCCACATCAAACACTCAATTATTTCCCGTTGCTTTCTATTTGCTGCAAGATTAAAACATACAGAGGGGGATGTCCATTAGCTGGAATGGCAATAAAGTACAACAAACAAAAACTCTAGTGGGTACATCCAAAAAGCTGTCACCAGCTGTTCCAGTGCAATTCAAATCAATTCATCAATTCATTCAAACCCTTCAAATGCAAACCAAACACAGACACCAGTAAAAGCTTCCACAGAGGAGGGAAATTGAGCGTTTGAGTGTTTCTATTGTTATGTCCCCAGGAAAACAGCGTCCACAGAGGAGACTGCAGACTGCAGTGGGGTCCCCATGACCCACTCTTAGCTTTTCTCTGAGGAAACTCAAGTTTGTCAGGCAGCAGGTGATGCTGTTAAGGGTCACAGTCGCAAGTTACATGACATAGAGTGTATTCATGGTTCACATGTAATGCAAGATGGAGGAGAAGGATGCAGAATATTGGACCTTTTGTGCCAATATGCTGATATTGCGAGTGTTTGGGCCGATAATTAGTACTGATACTGATACCGAAATGCAGAAGTAATTTAGTCTCTTCTGTAGTGAAATTAATATTTATTTTGCATACTCAGGTCACAGCAGACGTACAGTAGATATATATTTTCTTCATTGTAAATTTATTTTCTTTCTACTACCTCTCTAGGGGTCACCACAGCTGATCACCGCATATCACCGATATCAGTCCGATACAGTAAATTCAGACCTTTCAATCCATGAAGCAGTTAACACATTTGTGCCATTTCAAGCTCTTTTAAAGACATATTAATAAAACTTTTGCTGATTTTTATTGTGCATTGTGAAAAATGCAATATGTAGGAGTTTTTTTGGATTTTACATTTTTATCTGTCTGACATATGAGACCAGTATCAGACTGATACCAATACTGAGTATTGTATTGACTCAACCCCACCCCCCCATGAGTGGGGTCGTTAGAGCAGAGGGCTCAGACTTGCGTCCCAAAGGGGCTTGAGGGGGCAACTCTTGGTGAGTTTGGGGCAATATCTTTATAATCTCTGATGATTCTTGATGTGAATATGAAACTGAAATGAAAACAAAGATTTGGAAATACTGACTAAACTTGAGGGAGGTGATAAAGTTGGTGTACTAAAAATAATGTAAATAGAAAAGAGTGCAACAGAAACTGATTCAGCGTGACTGAAACATCCCTTCAACTTCTGTATTTTACTAGACTGCAAAAAAGCGGAAATTTCGGAAGGTTATGGAAACTACGATGTTCTTTGAGCAAGAATCAAGGATCAGAAGCAGCACTGAAACACTGCCATGTATCAACGAGTGCTGACACTTTTCATTTACATCAAGTTGTGCTTTTTCCTCCCTCTGCTGTGACTCAGATTTCCTAATATCAATAAAACATGCAAAATGTATTTTTTAGAATTTTTAAAAATGTAGTTATACTGACCTATTGTTTTAGGCAAACCTCAAACGGACTAAGAATTGGAAGTCACAGCTGGGATTCATTTAAGGGCAAAGTAAGAATTCTTCAGAGTTGAGTGAAAACTCATTGTCACAGTTTTTTACCTGTCCAGACTAAAGAACTAAAATGGAGCCTGCAGGTTCTTACTCAAGATGCTCTTCAGCTCTGGTTCCTGTGTTTTTTTTCAATAGTGTCTGGTATTATTATCAACTTTGACATAAAAAGAATTCCTTGACTCAAGTCAACAATAATTTTTTTCATGGTTCTCTCTGATGCCATTTGTAAGTATTTTCCTGTCTTACTCTGTCATGATGATATCAAGCATCCTTCCCCACTTGACCTTTCATCCTTTGTGTGCGACTTCCTCACGTCTGCTAGACCTCATTCCTCCCACTCTCTTTTATCTCCGTCTTCCTATTCCAGATTCTACAGCTCTTCTTGTGCCACAGCCGCTGTCAGGTTTGGCAGCTCAGCTCCTGACAGATTACTAAACCAGTAAATCTCTCTGACCGTCGTCCAGTGGTGACAGGTGTGACAGCCTAATGACAAATGCGTACATGTGTAAAGGCACATGTGCCTGAGCGTACGCTATTTCCAGAACAAGGTGTCACTGTCATTTATGAAGCGGCATGTCATAGTTCACGGACGGGAAATCACGCCACCCATTACATGCCTCTGTCTGAACCAGGGTTGGACAGAACTTCCAAGAAACACGGCTGGCACTGAGCATGTCGACATGTAGTGCATGTGAGCACAGCCACTGTAGTCTGTTGGCACTGTTCCACTATACAGTTCTACAAAAGCTCCACTTTTTTATTATCTTTTTTTTTTTTTTTTTAATATAGAGAGGACAACAGACACCGCATTATTTACTCGTTTTTTCCACACAACTTATCAGAAGTATTTTAGAAACCAATTAAGGACTAAAGTATTCAGAGGAGAAATTATTGGGAAACAATAGACCATTAAATTAAATAATAATAAATTTTTTAACTGGTCTCTCAGCTAAAGGCCCGAGTCTATTGCCTGATTAAACAGCTCAGGTCAATGGAAAACTCATTATACCAGAGGTTCTCGACATTTATTCACTTTTCTAGGCCACAGTCTCCCTATAAGATATGAAATCTGGAGATTCCCTGATGTATTCCCCTTACAGATTAGATAAGGGTTTTTATTGTTTCATTCTTTTTACCGCTGCTGTTTTAAAAAACCCAAAACCTATGATTTTAATGTCACCTGTCAGTATTTCATGTATTTTCCATATTTGAAAACCTCATGATGTTTGGGAAACACTGATCATTTTCTGGACCAAACAACTAATTGATTAATGGGTTAGATTTATTGGCGCAACAAATGCCACAGAACTGACAACAATGGCGGACGTCCAGAAGGTCTTTTTCTGTCCTGCTCCGTTTGTGGCTGTTTGTCTCAACAAGACGTCAAACTTTGTATGAGGAGAGACTGTGGGCGATGAAGTTACAAGGAAGTTACGTTTTTTCTGTCGTCCAATCGCCCAACGTTTTTAAATAGCTCTTTTCTAGTCTTGCTGACCTCTCAAAGCTGCTTTACACTATAGTTTTGCCATTCATCCATTAACTCACACTTTCACCGTTAGGGGCAACGTGGGGCTAAGAGTCTTGCCCAAGGACACTTCGGCATACAGACTAGTAGAGCTGGGAATCACCACCTTCAAGTTGAAATACGACTCCCTCTGCCACTGAGCTACCGTCGCCCCTGTGGGTGGAGCCATACCATTTTACTCTGGTACCCCAAGGGAAAGGTGCCAAAAAATTTAACACTTATGGCGTATTTCCACCATCTCTACTCGCCTCGCCACAGCACAGTTTAAGTAGCGTTTCCACTAGCATAGTACCTGGTACCAGGTACTATTTTTAGTACCTGCTCCAGCAAGGTTCCAAAAGTGTGCTGAGTAGGTACAATGCGATAATTGGTCAGACTGCCGGCCACTGACTAGCCAGAGTGCTGTCACAGGAAGAGGAAGAGACGTCCGAGACAGAAATCAGGCCAAACAGTGCCAAACTGTAGAACAGTTAAAACTACAATCCTAAAAATGTGGTTTAATCTCCAACAACTACAGGAGTCTGATGTAAAGTCACTAGTCACTCGTTTCACGTAGCCGTGCAGTGATGACTCCGCCCACGTTGAATAGGTACTTTTTTTGTAGTGTAGATGCGACCTAAACCGTGCCATGTTGTGCCGAGGCGAGTAGAGCCGATGGAAATACGCCATTAGAGCAGGTTATTTTCTTTCGCAATGGAAACGCAACACAATAACTACCGTGCTGTACCAAACCAAAACATTCCATTCCAATTCTTTCAAGATTTCGAAAACCAAACTATTTTCATCTTAAAGTCATTAAGACAGTGAGGAAATGAGGATCAGCGGTAGAGCGAGTTGCCTTTCAATTTGATGGTTGGGGGTTTGATTCCCATCTACTGCTGCACATATACACTGTGTGAGTGAATACGTGTGAATGGGTGAATGACAAAACTGGTGTGTAAAGAAGCTTTGAGTGGTCATCAAGACTCGAAAAGCACTTATAGAAACTTACTTAAGGGTCATATATTCAATTCCTGTCCATACGCACTTCTTTAACCTTTAAGTTTAATTTGACTGAACTTAATTTGTGACTTTTAATTTGTTACCAGTTGAAGTGGGATTTTACATTCGTCCAACCATCTGAAAGAGTGTATCAGGTAACTTTATATCCTTATGTAAAGTGTGTGTCAGGTGACTTCAGTACCTTCAGTGCGCACTTGGCTCCAGTCTTCTTGTTGAAACACTCCAACACTTTGCCATTGATCCCTAAGCCCAGAACCTGACTGGAGATCTTATAATCGTCCGTCACTGCGTTGCGCTTTATCTCCAGTTTGGGGTAAACGGGCAGAGGAAAGTGAGTGGACACGGAGCCCGGGTCCTTGTGGTCACCTGCTGCTGCTGCTGCTGCTGCGGGGAGATCGGGCTGCTGCTGCCGCTCTGGTGGGCTCGGTGAGTCCGGCTCTGCCTCAGCCTTCGGAGCTTGCAGCGGTTTCTCCGTCCCGTTTCCATTGTGCAGCATGTTCACACCGACCTGTTGTCAGCTGCGGTGCTCGGGAAAGAAAGACGGTGAGTAAGTGACCACAGCGCTGCGCCTCCTCCTGTGACTCCAGCTGCGCTCCGGTAAATGCGTAAAAGCTGCGGAATCCTCTGGCGCGTCTGAAGCGCCTGTCAGGACTCGCTCCACACTGTATCTACAAGTGAGCAACTGAACTACACAATGTTGTGACACTAAAATTAAATATGTATTGAAAAGGAAAATCAGTGAAGGTAATTCCGCTCATCGGAATGAAACAAAACAACAAAGTCTAGTCAGAGAAGTGTTGGATTCACTCGGCTCATCTTCGTTTCCTGAACTCCTCGTTGCTTGAATACTCACATGGCCATTCACTGTCACTGTCTGTACAAGCGCCACCCTCCTTCTCTTGAGTCATAACTCTCAAATGACCCTGCGTGGCCGCCTTAAAGGAGCAGCTCGTGTATTTGCAGTAAAGTCAGTAGGAAGTTGAACAAGTGCATTCACTGACATTTCGATAGTGTTTATGATGTTTCTGTTTATATTCACTATGTTTACACTTGTACACATAGTTGAGATTTGCTATACAGATTTTTGATTGATTCTTGTTACAGTATTTATATTTTATTTGTATTTCTTTATGTTGTATTTCCTTGCCTAATTATCTAGTCTATTTTTGTTATTAATCATCTGCTTTTTAGTTTACTGACTCTGGGAGCCCCGCATAAGAATTAAATCATTAAAAAGTAACAGCATTTTGCAGTATCTTATGAATCTAGAGCGGAATGAAAGAGAAACTCGAATAAATAATGAATTACACAACCTAAGAAGCACCTAAACAAAAGTCACATAAAATAAAAGTCCCCCCCCCCAGTCTGAGACATGGATGCTCGCCCTCAATGAAAACATGGCTGTCAGTAGCAACTTAACAGAAATCTACACCTGCTCAAGTCTATGATAAGTATACAGTATGTTTGTCACAGTATATCTCTGTTAGGCAACTTTTTCCAGGTCTACTGCTGCTTTCTTTGGTGAGTTTATAACCACTTAGGTAAATCTGAATGAAGGATTTAAATCACCCAAATCATAGAATAATACTTTTTTTTACTTACTAAGGGAGGTGGCGCTGGATCAACAACCTCTGTGTGTCATGACTTAAAATTGCTGATTTTCTCTATGGACTTTGGTAATGGAGAGTAAGTGGTCTGCAAAATGACAAGAACGTCAAAAAAGGCTGTCTAACAGTGACACAAAGTCATGAAACCTGAAATATCACTTTAAGATTGATTTCTTTTCATTCCAGCAACCACATCATTACCACACTCATCATAACTGTGACATGGATGGAACATGAAGCGCATGTGTTACGTCGTACAGCTCACATATGGCAACTCCCTGTTTGATTCAGTGTCTCTGACACAAAGAAGAGACTTCAGCTCTTTGTATTTTTCCACCTCTGCTCTGGGACATCAGTGTTTCTGAGCGGTCTAACGTGCCATCACAAGGTGCTGGCTACAGGCTGCGGGTGGAAAATACAGCACTGCACTTTCAGACACTTCATGAAACAGGATACTCACTGGAGTCTATTTTTGGTGAGTAATAAAACCAGCAAAAGGAGATCCACACACACACACACACAAACACTACAGAGTTAGCACCCGGACACCGAGACACATTAACAAACAGTTCATATCATGAGCAACAGACACTGACTCATTAATATGAACAAATGTGTAATAACACACATAATCATGGTTTCCAGCTGTGAAAGCTAAAGGTGCAATTTCAGACACTGTTTTAGATTTTATCTGGACTTTTTCTGCACCTCATGAGTAAAATAATTCAGCGATCCATTCTGGCTACTCGACCTGATTTCATGCTGAGATAAACTTTGTCAGAGAGGCTTTCCCATAATATCCTTTTACCATCAGTGATTTTAATGGAGGTTAATTGCATTTGCACACATTTTCCAGTACTGACTCTATAAGTGCAAGATAAGATTAGATATAGTTTGACCCCAAGGAGAAACTTGACCTGAGCAGCAAGAGAGCAGAATGACATCATTATAACTCAGGAGACCTGCAGTGTGGTGTACACTGTGTTAGACCCGGCGTTTAAGTGATACCTGGGGTGTTTTTGAAGTGTTGTTGTTGTTTGAAGGGACAGACGCACAGTCAGCGCTGCCGTCATCAGGAATCAGCCTGAGACATGGACGCTTGTCATCAGTGACGACATGGCTGCCAGTGGGAACATGAGGAGAAATAGTCTTTAGCCTCTCAAATAAATGCTCACCAAATGAATTCAAAGACTGCTCGTTCCATTTAAGGCTCTGGATCCCCCGGAGTGTGGATTTGTCAAATGGATGTTGTCAGTGTAGCAACGTAGTCTGTCCCATTTCAAATGGTCTTTGTTGACTCAAAAGTGGCCGACAATAGCTTAGCTCCAAAGGATAAGTCTGGTGGATCCTTTATGGCCAGTGGGAGATCGTTCAAACACAAGCAAGATGAAGGATGGTCAATGTGCAGCGGGGAATGAGTTGTACAACTAATAGCCAGAAAAGAATGCATATTAATATTTCTGTATTTTCTGTCATTCTATTGTTTAAGTATTTAATGACGGAGCTGTAGGGCTTCAAGAGGGAAGAATTGGTGACGTAACTGGCAAGTGTAGCGTATACCGTCTGCCAGAATTTGTTAGGAAAGGAAAGGATCTTTATTGCCACACGACCAAAATTGTACAACAAGGTGGATCAGCACTGTTGCGACTGAGCACACCTGCACAATGGACCAACCTGGCCGAATGTGTCTAACATTTATACATGTTTTGATGGCAGGAGGAAACCAGAGAGCCTGGACATGGGGAGGATAAGTAAACTCCACACAGAAAGGTCCCAGAATGGGAATCGAACCCAGCACCTTCTTACTGTGAGGCAACAGTGCCAATCTACCAGTGTTAACTAAGGCACCAGAAGAAGGACTGGTGACGTAACCAGCGAGGTAGGGAAGGCTATCGAATCTGACAGCGCCTAACTTCCAGGACCCAGTTTATGTGTTTATGATATTGTTTTCCACTTTATCTAACTACCCCACGGCATTTTCCATCGCTTCCTTGCAAGAAAAAAGTTTTGTTTGGACGACTTGCTTTTCCAGGGCATGTGGAAGACTAGATTAGACAATGTCAATATGGACACACACAGATCAGATCGGATCCCTTTACATATACTGTATGTGAACAGCTGGTCAGAAGGTCAGATTCTGATCGGATATTCTTACAAATCTGATTTGGGCTGCAGTCTAAACAAGGCCTAAGAGTTGCTGATAGTTGGACCTCAGTGACTTTGAAGGAACATAGGGTTTTTAAAGATCAGCTGTGTATGCAAATACTAAGAATACTAAGTATTAATAAAACTTTAAAATGGATCCTAAAACATACAAGGAGCCAGTGGGAGGAGGCTGGAACCATTGATGCAAAGAAAGCAGTTAAAAACTTTGGTGCAAACTTCATAACATATTTAGACACAGGGTGTAGTGTTTCTGATGGTCCATCGCACATCATGTATCCCAACTGTGTCACACGGCCTACAAAATATATCCAGCCTACTGAGTTTTCACACTGGAAAAATGGAAAAAGTGACAATGAGAAAACTATGAGAAAACAAGAAAATAAGACAGTAAATTAGGTCTTACAGACAGAAGTTTCTCTCCCCCACTCTTGTATGGGACGTCCTGGTTCTTGTCCAGGAACAATTGGCTGATGATGGCAGATGTTCACATCTCTGTATGGAAACTTGTAGGAATTGCTGACGCCTAAAAGGCTGAACTTCCCTCATCCAAATCAATTCCATGGAACAGACGCAGAGAAGGGAGCAAAGATGTGACATTTGTCATCTCTAGAGGACAGAAGACGAAAAGAGAGGAGTGTCAATTCAGGTTACCTTCATTTTTAAACATATTTCAGAAAAAACAAGGTTTACCAAACTGCTTTACAAAATAAAATATACACAACACAGAGGTTGGCCTTTAAAAAGTGATTTAACATTTTGGGGCAGATTTAATTTGGTTGGGTAAGTCATTCCATAGTTTGGGGGCAGCTACAGAGTTTTTAACTGGGTCTTAGGAACATCTAAGAGCAACCAGGAGAGAAGAAGTTGGAAATACTGTACAGATGTACCACACAGCAAAACTAACTACGACAGACGTCCTGAAAAACAAAACTGATGAGTGAAAGACGTCAATTTTATATGAAAAAGAAATAGGAGCATACATGGAAGAAGAGACAAAAGTATCACTAAAGCCTGTCCCACACTATAGAACATTCAAATTTTAAAAAGACACAGACACAACATGTGTTGGTACTGATTTTGAATGTTTTCATCCAGTCAAGAAGCAGGACCACACACTTGGTGTTTAATGAAACGATTTTAGGGAGGAGAATCCAGGGATTTGGGATCTCACGGAAGCTCACATGATTTAACATGACTTCAGAATATTAACAGACATTGTGTGCGCGATGTTTTAACAAAAACTGTGGATGAAGTCAAGGCTGAGAAGACGGAATCAACTCGTCTGGTACAAGCTGCGGTTCTAAACAAAAGAGTGCAACATCCGTTTCCCGTCAACTCGCTCTCATTGATTATTGCAGGGTTCTGATCAAATGTTTAATATAAACATGGTCTTAATAATAGAAACACAATGTGTATATTTCAGCAAAATGGATACATATATAAAATATACAGTTTGCATAAACAGAAACAGATGTTTTTTATATTGCAGACTTTGAAATCTCCCAGCACCAGCCATGATTCTAACTCACACAATAGCGATTAATGTGATAAACACATGCTATTACAGATAATGACTGACGACAGAGGGACTATACTGTTGGGAGTGTTTACTTGGTCACTAGGCTCCAGGTCTGAGGACAATGAGTATGGATTCATCTTAAATGCTGCACACAATGTGTTTATGGTTGTTTTGTGAGCTTAATTGCAGCGTCTTGGAATCTGGCATCTGTCCATGAACGGTAGGGTACATTGTCCCAGCCCTGTGGTCAGAAATAGCTGAAACAATTAGTGCTAAGGTGGACGTTATTAGAGAGACAAATGGCAGTGGCCTGGTTCTGTGTGGGAGAGATTTATAGTGGGTTTCTCCAGGGTCAAAGAAAGTGCACAAGGAGAATTCACAGGTATCTCTCTGGACCTGACCTGACCCAAAGACAGCTCACTGGTTTTACTCAGCGTGTACCATCGGAAAAAAACAAGTGCCAGTTATTCCATTTTCCTTATGAGGCGTGTATCAAACCTTTAAATCATTAAACACAAAACAATGAAAATGTTAAGTAAATAAAAGATTAGTGATGTTCTATTTTCAATATTTAGTCCATATTAAAATAAAATAAAATAAAATAAAAAAACAGAGTTATGTTTCACACAAATAAACAAACTTCCAGTAGATATTGTTCTTGTTTAGTAAGTAAAAAATAAAAAACTCTAGACACTAGAGTCTCACGAGAACTGGTTAACATCATGTAGTGCACCCTATTTGCACGATATTTAAGTCAGAATATGATATAATCACAATATTTAAGTCAGAATATGATATTTTCATGATATTTAGGTCACAATATGATATTATCACACATTCTCACTCACTCACTCATCTTCTACCGTTTTATCCACCACGTATTATGTACGGGACAGTACTGGCACACTTCAAACTCTGGTTTCTCTGGAGAATGAAATTCATGAGCAAACTTGTACGGGTTGGCAGCGCAGCAGAGTCAGAGTCAGGAGAAAAGACAAAGATGGCAGAGGTCCAATAAAACACGTGTAAGATCAGTATCATTGACATGCACAGATAGACCCGCAGGTGGTGGTCAAACATCTACCCCCTTTGCCCTCTGACCTGGTAAAAGCCCATAGAAACTATTGTCAATTAAAAATATGTAATAATGCTATTTTTCCATTATACAGTTCTAGCAAACATCACGGCAGTTTTGTGCAGCCATGAAGACTCCGCCCATGTTGGGGAGGTTCTATAGTGATGGAAAACAACGTGTCTGAGTAGAGCCGAGTAGCGCCGAGTAGAGCGAGAATTGTATAATGGAAAAGCACCACAAATGTCCTGCAGGTCTTCAATGAGGCAGTCTGGCCTCAGGGGTCAAATGGTTAACAGCTTTAGGAAAGAGTCCTCCTCTGTGTTCCATTCTTCTGAGTGAGAACACCACCCTGTAGACAAACACACAAACACCCACACCCTGTCAGACAATGACAGCCTCTGCACAGTAAGAATGAATGGGAAAAAAACCGTCCATGTGTTAAAGGTGCAATATGAAATACTTGAAAGTGACTAATTGCGAGCTATCATGCCGTTCTCACCAGTCACCAATAAAAACAGACCAACACAAAGTCAAAGAAATTAAGTTACTGTAGGCAAATATATTCAAATGACATACAAGATTAAAAGCTTTAAAAGGGTAAAAGTAAAATAAATAAATAAGTTGAACAAAAACAGGATTATGCTTAAAAATCCATATGCAATAATACATACACTTCAAATAGAGTGATGTACATGTACATTACAGACAGCCTGGTCTTATCTCTCAGTGTCTGAAGCCTTTTTTAGCCAAAGAACCAGATTTCTTTTCTGTGGAAGTTAAACCCAAGAGTCGCCTTCTGATTAAACTTTGAACTATTTTCTGTCACATCAGAGCACCTCATTACTCGCTGCTCATTATTATAGCTGCAGTGTCTGAGTTTTATTGCAGTCACTTGTTATTGGAAAATGGAATTTCTGAATTCCAAGTCGGAAGTTTCAACTGGAACGCACTTTTTGTCTTAATTGTCTCCCCATTAAGTCAGGTGTAGACTAATACTGTTCCATTTGTATCTGTGGACATGTTGCTATGCTGTTTGTTTGGAGTGTATACTTGATTTGTAAGTTGTTTATTTTCCAAAAGAGCAAAAACAAAAGAAAGGCTTTTGTGTCCACACACTTGTGGAAAATTCTGAGGTGATGTCACTCTCACTTGTGATTTCCGTTGTGAATGGAACACACACTTGCATGTACATGTACATCACTCTATTTGAAGTGTATGTATTATTGCATATGGATTTTTAAGCATAATCCTGTTTTTTGTTCAACTTATTTATTTATTTTACTTTTACCCTTTTAAAGCTTTTAATCTTGTATGTCATTTGAATATATTTGCCTACTGTAACTTAATTTCTTTGACTTTGTGTTGGTCTCTCATGATTCGTCTCTCGCCCTACCACTGAGCCACCATGGCTCAATTTGAACTCCTCACTTTTTTTTAATACTTTTACTTCTAAAACTTATGTATATTTTATATCAGAAAATTACTTAAGTACAGTAAATGTCATACACTTAGACTTTTACTTAAGTAATATTATAAAAAGTGACTTCAACTTCTACCAAAGTCATTTTCTGGTAAGATACTTACTCAAGTACTATACTTTTACTCAAGTATCCCTTTAAGTTACTTTATACAAGACTGTTACATACATCATACAAAGGACATGTGTGTTTCTCTTCTACTACCAGCTCATTAATTGAATATACACAAAAAATACTAACATGTAGCCTTAGAGCAAGTCAGTTTTTTTAAGTGATTCAGGAAAACAATCACATGTCACAAGTCATTTGAGAAAAACTAAGATATACTAAGATTTCACTGTGTGTGTTATATAATTTATTTGAACTGCATAAGATACACTGTGTTAAGGCATCCAGTACCTCCAGAAAGCACCAGAAGAGGGCAGTGTCAACACATTCGATAATATAAGACACTTCATAATAATAATGCATGAATGAGTCAATGCAAAGTCCTAACAAGAATAGCAGTGAAAACCTGTGTGTGCGTGTACCTACATGATTTTTGATTCAAACCAACTTTGATGTAGATGTAAATTATGCACATACATCTCAGAGCTTCTGAGCATTTAGGGTAGTGGCCCCACAAACACTGGGTCAGGACCCACAAATGTGTCGCGGGAGAATTCCTTTGGGTCCCCAAACAAATTTGCAGAATTTTACCAACCTCAGTTCAGATTTATGTGTAAATGTTTTAAAAAACAAAGATTTAATTAATTTACCAAACAATTTGTTTACCAATTCAAAAATGCAATAGTTTGCCATGTTTAAAAAGTGGGTCCCTATACAAAAAGTCTTAGTTTCCCTCGACACTGTTGTCACGGGTAAACCCAACATGGTGAAGAGGTGATGTAATGATGGTAATGGTAATGAATGAAATTTGATTGGAATTCTCGACTCTTCCCTTTTCACTCACGACAACTCAAATTTGTCCATATGAGGGAAATCGCTAATGACCTGTGCGATCCCCACACTCGGAGGTCACAAGGTCATCATAATCATGTCCTGTTCCCATGGTGGATCAGCCCCTGGCCTCTTCAGTTTAAACCCATCAGAGCAGCCTATGATTGGGTAGCCAAGCACAAATGAATGGTTTCATGTGTCTGGACCCTCACATGTCACTGGTAAAGGACATGCTGCCGCACACAGACAG
The DNA here is from genome assembly GCF_019176455.1 of Solea senegalensis. Lineage (NCBI taxonomy): Eukaryota > Metazoa > Chordata > Actinopteri > Pleuronectiformes > Soleidae > Solea > Solea senegalensis. The sequence continues at coordinate 8,648,906 of NC_058024.1, read as the reverse complement.
CGATAAACTCAAGTGGAGAGAGTGAGACGAGTTTGAAAATCAGCAGGAGTTCTTGTGCTCGGCTGTAAAAGGAATCATGAGGGGACAAAGGGGCAAAAGGTGACTTACATTGTACTCACATTGTCCCATGAGAGGGTCATTAACAGAGGGCTGTACAGTGGAGACAAAGAGCAAAGGTCAAATATACAAGGGGACTTGCCATGCCATGGATACTGCAGCGTGCAGGAGTGCTTTGAACAGTCACGCCAAGATCGCACAATAATCCAGAGAGGATTATCGGACTCAGGTTGTGTTCAAGTTCTTTTAGCAAAACACAGTAAAGAACTATATAATAAATAGATGTATAACAAGTGAAAATCATCGCTATTTATTTATCTATTTTGTTTAACACACTTACTGTAGGGCCACACGGTGGTGTAGTGGTTAGCACTCTCGCCTTGCAGCGGAGTCTGCATGGAGTTTGCATGTTCTCCCCGTGTGTGCGTGGGTTCTCTCCGGGTTCTCCGGCTTCCTCCCACAGTCCAAAAACATGCAATGTGGGGATTAGGTAAATTGGACACTCTAAATTGACCGTAGGAGTGAGTGTGAGCGTGAATGGTTGTTTGTCTCTAGTTGTGTGTGGCCCTGCGATGGACTGGCGAACTGTCCAGGGTGTACCCCGCCTATCGCCTGATGTAGCTGAGATTGGCACAGCACCCCCCGCGACCCTCTGGTGGAGGATAAAGCGGTTAGATGATGACTGACTGACTGACACTTACTGTAAAGCTTTGTATGAGAATAGACTGCGGGTGTTGAAGACTTATTGGTCTCAAGGGAGTGACGTTTTTCTGTCGCCCAATCAGCTGACTGTCATGAGTGGAACTAGACCCAAGGGAAGGGTATCAAAGAATGCAAGAGTTTTGGTACAACTCTTACTGCACTGTACCAAACCAAACCTTTTCACTCGGTAGAAACGCGGCTTTAGGGACTTCCGACCATGGGCCGATTAGGTACAATGACTTGATTGTTGTTGTTCTTGTTGTTTTACTGCATCTGTAAATCCTCCGTCTCATTCTTTTTGCTTCCTCTTCTACTTTCTGATCCCCAAAATCGTGCCACGGAGCTCAGTCTCAAAGCAATGACCTCACCCCATGAGGAAGCCTGAACCAAATGAAAGACTAAGCCATGGATTTAAATAACCCACATCTAATAATGACATTATCATATGAGAGTGCTCTGCAATCATTCTGACCACAGCAGTTTTATTAATCACAAACTGCCTATTGCTATTGATTATATCAGTGAGGAGATCTGCATCAGAGAGAAACCACACGAGAACCACAAGTCTCTGATGAAGTGGCAGTCGCCCTACCAGTGTTTTTAGCTGGCAACCATCTTTGGAGCCAGGAGCAAACCATGGCGATGTGTTTGGACAGATGTGGCCAGCAGTTCTACGTCAGTGGAATACAAGTGAATAAAAACGACCAACTTTGGTTACCGTGTTTGATCTACCCTGTGTTCTCCCTGTGTCTCTTATGCTCCCACTCAAACATTAATATTGTCTATATAAAGTCAAAGTTCTTCCATATCTAACGTGAAAGATTTAGACACTAATACATACAAACACTAATCTTCAATCTTCAAAAACAAAAAAGACAACAATTGCGCATAAAACCAATCATAAAGAATCTACAAATCCAAAACAATCCAAATGTCCAGTGTGTGACATATAACATTATTTAGGTTTATTGACAGATATTGAATATGCTACCCATCAGTATGTTTGTATAAATCACAAGTCCATACCCTTCTTCTACCCTTTGTTTACAGACGTCACCATCTTGTATATTCAGATGACCATTCATATGGTGAAGTGGAAACTTACTACACAAAATAAAGAACGACACTCGTCCTGTTCTGTCAAGTAAAGTCAGTCAGTCATCATCTAACCGCTTTATCCTCCACCAGAGGGTCGCGGGGGGTGCCGTGCCAATCTCAGCTACATCAGGCGATAGGCGGGGTACACCCTGGACAGTTCGCCAGTCCATCGCAGGGCCACACACAACTAGAGACAAACAACCATTCACTCTCACACTCACTCCTACGGTCAATTTAGAGTGTCCAATTCACCTAATCCCCACATTGCATGTTTTTGGACTGTGGGAGGAAGCCGGAGAACCCGGAGAGAACCCACGCACACACGGGGAGAACATGCAAACTCCATGCAGAAAGGCCCTTGTTCCAACCGGGGCTCGAACCCGGGTCTTCTCGCTGCAAGGCGAGAGTGCTAACCACTACACCACCGTGTGGCCCGTCAAGTAAAGTAAGTAAGTAAATTTAATTTATAAAGCACATTTACACACAGCATAAGCTGACCAAAGTGCTGTACAGTGAAAAACAGAAAAAGACACAAAATAATACAAAGTAATACAAAAAACATTTCACCAATAGTCATCATTAAAATAAGATAAAAGGCCACCGTAGTTCCCTGACACACTTGGGAAAGAATAGAGTGAGTCCTCTGATATTTACAATCTGCAGTCCACGCACCACGAGTAGGTGCGCACTGTTGCCTCACAGCAAGAAGGTCACCGAGTGTGGGAATCAAGTATTGGACAGTTAACCCTAACCCCTAACCCTGCCTAACTACCTACCTAACAACCTGCCAGCCAGCCAACCTACCTATCTATCTACATACATAATTACCTACATAACAACCTGGCTACCTATCTATCTGTCTGGTAACGGAGGCAGAAACCATAAAAAAGTATTGAATATGAAGTTATACTTATTATATAACCTTTATAATACAACATATACAAAGTGGGGTTATTTCTCATTCTTGTGTTCTAATTATATTTTATTTCTAATCTTTATTTGTTTAGTATGTCACAATACAAGTTAAACCACTTGAGTTCCACAAACACCCAGATGTGTTATCCATCCTCTCTCCTTCACATCCTAAAAAACCCTGATATCATCTCCTTCTCTTCCTCCGGCTCTTGCACTTTTACAGCATTGGGATGTTGTGAGGGTCATGCCTTAGTGAATTTAACTCCCGTTTTACGATAATGACATCAGCATGTGCTTCTAACTTTAGCTCCTCCTGAGGGCCAGATGTTCAGCTGATGGGATCAAACACTCACTCTCACTGTCACATTGTTTGGCACTGAGGGCTTAGAGCTCGCACATAATTCCACATTCTCCTGTAGAGACCCATAATCCAGTTAGTAAAGTGGGCACACCCTTGTGTTACTCTGCTATTTGACTTTTGCGTTTGTGTACAAGAGTGGAAACATATGAGGGTATCCTGTAGTTTCTATTAAAGGCATTCCTATGGATTGTGTTTATTCATGCCAAAAATAAGACTAAAAACATGCAGGGATGATTTGAAACAGAGCGAGAAAGGTTTCTAAAAGACTTGCACTGTGACACTTTGGGGCAAGAAACAAGTAGAAGTCTTGGGTAAATTATGAAAAACACTTACACTTACCATTTACAACCCAGAAAACATCAGTACCAACTTCAAAGCACTTTTTTCTCTTTTAAAGGCCAGATCTGCATGAGCAGCAACACTGCTGTGGTCGGTGAACGTCACTGACGGATGAAAAAGAGCAGAACCACAGTGAGGGCAGCAAACATCACGTAATAACTGTGTTTTGTTGCCAAATGCCAGCATGAATTCACTCTGCAGACACGTCTGGCAAAGACGCTGTTTTATACAGAAAACTCATGACGACAGAGAAACAACGTCTACCAGCTTTTGGATAATTTAACAGTTTTCATTATACAGATCTAGCACGACTCAGCTTGACTCAACACAACTGTTTTTTTTTTTTGCTTTTCCATTAGTGATAGTACCTGGTACCTAGTACTTTTATTAGTACCTGCTCTGGCGAGGTTCCAAGCGAGCTGAGCCGATACTAAAATGTGACGTCAGCTCACTGCCGAGAGTGTCTTCACTGGTAGAGTCATGAGCGTGACGTCTGACACAAGACTCAAACAAACAATGCCGAACTGTAGATCAGCTAAAAAGACTTAAAAATCATGAAAACATGTGTTAATCCCCAGCATTTAGCAAGGAAATCTCAACATTTAACAGAGGAGTTTGGTGTGTTTAGCGACAGCTAAATAAATTCAGCTGCATTGCAATTCAGTGACTGTCATGCAGGAAGTACTGAACGATTCAGTGAATTTATCTTTTTAATGAACTGATTCTAATGATTCAGTGACACCGCAAACAACTGCTTTGACCGTCGCTCGTTTGTGTGTTCGTGTCACTTAGAAAACAACATCACGTCAGTGTCGTGCAGCCGTGCTATGACGACCCCGCCCATGTTGAGGAGGTTCTATGAAGTAATGGAAAACAACATGACTGATACCAATCCAAGTAGAGCTGAGTCGAACTCATGCTAGAACTGTATAATAGAAAAGTGCCAGTGGTGACATCTAATGGTCAGACTGCAGAGTGCAACCTCTAACCCCGCACTTTCAACATGTTAGGAAACTACGGTGGCCTTCACATACCATGTACGATGTAAATGTCAATAGTAAAAACACTCTTCTGTCTTACTTTCTTTCACATTAAATCACATCGTTCACATTGTACTGTTCAATTTATATCAGTGGACACAGCGTCAGCATTGGTTGTTGTTCGTTGCCATCGACTGACCGTCATGGTGGTGGATCCTAGGCCTGTAATATTTTTACGGTCAGCGGTGTCTGACTGTGGTTCCCCTCCTGGTCTTAAAAGTTACACTGAGAAATGAAAAAAAATTGCTGCTTGAGGTCGTGAACTGCACTTTGTGGGGGTTCCAGTCTGCCTCTCATGTCTGGCCACTTTCAGCCCCTCATTAAAATCCTCTTTATTGGCCAGGCCAGGACTCCACCTGGGATTCACCCAGTCCACACTGTAGGAGAGCACAGGAGTCACCGTTAAACAGAACCAGGCAAAATTTCAAACTTCAAATGTTCAAATCTCCTATGGAAGGTGCTGATTTCTGTTGTGTTCTTTTAAAGTGCACACGACACACCCATAGCCTGGCCAGCACAATTGGATTGACTTACAACCGGAAGACAGACTCCGTCTGACACAGTCACTGAACTGAACTACAACTGAACAAGTTGTGACACGATCGGCGGATTTCGGCAATGCTGTCGCTAAATATACCAGAATCCTCTGTTTAGAAATGTCCGTGTTAAATGTTGGAGATAAACGCACTTTTTCAGGATTTTTAAGTCTTTTAAACCTTCTTTTGACCACCTGAGTGAGTGCTTCTGCCCATTTTTCTTTCCAAGATAACTTTTACTTTCAATATCTGACAGTTATTCATCCATTTAGGAATACGGTACTGAGAAGCTGACGTCACAAACGTGTGACGTGCTAGTGAATCTTGTCTGTGATTGGACGGTCGTTCTGTGGGAGTCCTGAGGGCTACCATAATGACAAGTATATGGGTGCTGTTTCTCTGCCTTCTAGTATCCATCCATTCATCTTCTACCACTTAATCCCACACATGAGGGTCACGGGGGATGCTGTGCCAATCGCTGACATAGAGCGACTGGCACCCTGGACAGTTTTAGAATTTTCTAGATATCACAAATAGTCTAGGAGTTATGGTAATGAGAAGTACACATGCCAAATTCTGACGACGAAGACCAATCAGTGGCCGACAGTGTGTTGACGTCATATTTTAGTATGGGCTCAGCTCACTTGGAACCTCGCCAGAACAGGTAGCGAGCAGAGTCATGCTAGAACTGTATAATTAAAAAGCGCCATGATTCTTACACACTGGACCTTTAAGGCGGGAGACAGAGAAAAAGTTGTGCAACGATGAAGAGGTGTGTTTTGTTTTGGTTCTTCAATATCTAACTGACATTATCTCACATTCATCTGTACCTCATTTCTCCGACTCCTGACTCAAAATATTAGTGAGCTTTGTTCAGCGGTTTACATTTAAATGCCATTTTAATAAAGTGCCAGATGACAGTCTCTTTGAATCTACTGATGTTTGAGTCCGTTTGAAATCGAAATTGTCCTTTGAGCCAAGTCTGCGTGCTTTATCTCTGTGGGTGTGCAAATCAGAGCCGAAAGAGGCGGAATCTGCAAACACGTCTGTGTGTGTTTCTGTGGTTTAAAACACAAAAACAACAACAAAGTGCTCACTGGAATTTCACTTCAATACTGCGGCTGAGTGATTTAAGGCCAATGAAGTGCTATCAAGAAACTGCGTCTGAGGATTTGTGTTGATCTTTATGTATGTGAGTGAGCTGATGACACACCAAAGACAATCTTGATCTTGTTATTTGATGACATCATGAACATGTGAATATAAGTCACACAGGGGAAAAACATTATATAATATGACTACATACTGTGATAAAAAAAAGAATCAACAAGAGGATGATTGGGATTATTGTGAACGGGAAGAATTGTTAATATTTTATGTGACTGATTGTAGTCCTACTGATTTATTTGTATGTATGTATCTTTGCAATCATTGTAGGACCTTTTGAAACAAAATGATCAAATATGAAATTCATGTTTTTTACTTTAAAATGTTTACATTGTTAATTTCAGTTACATTTTGCTATATTGAGTAATGTTTTGTCCTTTTAACATGGTTACAACAATTTGTAAACATTTTTGATAAAAATAAGTTTTTTATTATATAAGTAAAATGTTTTTATTGCGTTTCCATCTTTTATGTTAACGTGATTCTGTATTTTGCATTTTGTAAAACTTAATTTTTCATAATTTAGTAAAAGTGATAACACTTTGTAAAAACACCAGTAACTGCTGTGTCCATGTGAGCTAAAAATGCTGATTTTCTCTATGGAATTTGGTGTGGTTTACAAACTTCAGTTTCCATTCAGAAAGGCCAACTAACAGTGAGATAAAGAGGCAAATATATTCTTAAGCTATCATAGACTTAACCACACTTAGATTTTACTAAGTGAGAATTTTGTCAAGTAGCTTAAAAAAAAGGTTTTCCTGCCGGCAGCCATGTTTTCAGTCCCAGACTGGCTCAGGGCTAAATCAGTGTTCACAATGTGTCAAGGCGTCTTACAGCCACACTTATTTTTTACAACTAACGCAATTATCTTAGTCAGAATAATTGTGACAGGAAATGTTCATATTGTCCAATTCTATTCATGAGCAGTGTGTGTGTGTGTGTGTGTGTAGCAGTAGTGGTAGTGGGTATGGGTGGGAGGTTAATTTGTTGTTCAATATTAAACAGGAGTTTCAGCTATAAATAATCACCCCCGTCCGACCGAGGCCTCCTCAAGTGAGCCCCTCTTAAACATTCCCAACATTCCTCCGCATTAAAAAGTAATACAACATAAATGGAAACAGTTCTGCATACTTCACCGTCACATACACATGTGTAAGAGTTTTTGATCATAACCCTTCCATGGACAAACACCCACAAATCCACACTTAAGCTCACAGATGCACGCATTATTGGCTTGGCAAGGAGCCCGAGTGCTTCACAGAGGCCGAGATTTGTCATCCTGCCTCATCTGGCCTCTATCAGCCTCTGGTCCACAGCTTAATCACTGTCAGTCACTCTCTCACATCAAAGAAGCAACCATGAAGTCTCAACCTATCACACGCACACATACACAGTGTACATGTGAACGCGTTAATTATAAACCATGTCTGCTCATGAAAAATCCTACATAACATGAGGTTCATGACAGCCATCATCATTGTTGTCTGCGTGAAATATATAATATGTTGGGTGACGATAAATTAAAGCAGCAGGACAAATCAAACGACTTGTTTTCTACCACTTTATCCTCCACATGAAGCTCACAGAGCGGAAGGCGGGGTCAAGTCAACCCTGGAAAGGTCACCAGTCCATCAAAGGGTCAAACAACCATTCACTCTGTGTCCAGTTAACTTATTCTGTGTGTTTGTGGGTTGTAGGAGTACAGAATTAGATTTGTATCAAGATTATCAAGCAACAATTTTAGTTAGGAACTGAGCAAACAAAAATTAACCACAAAATCACTGATTTTAATCATTTAAGATTAATGTATTTTTTTTTGTTTAGTACATTTTTTGTTTGCAATGATCAGAATTTCACTTGCTCTGCTCTGCATGTGCATTCCAAACATATTTGTTGTGCTCCCTGACTGTGGGAGGGGCTTAGAAAGTTGCCTGCTGATTGGCTACTGAGTTTTAGACGGACAGCTCAATGGACCAGAAGTAATTGTAAAAATTAAAATAATAATAGTATCTAAATTTGTCCGATCATTTTTGAGATATTACGATCAAGGTTACAGACGGACAATGACTCAAAGCCTGTGTCTACTTTTGGTCCATTGAGCTGTCGCTGCAAAACCCAGTAGCCAATCAGCAGGCAGCTTCCTTAGCCCCACCCATGGTCAGAATTACAAACAGAAACCCAGGGAGCACAAAGAACAAGTTTGGAGGGCAAACGCAGAAAGAGTCAGAGCGAAATTCTGTATTTTCAGTCAAATAAAATAGAATAATTATTATTATTAGTAAATCAATATTTGTTTTGCAATTTGTGTTTTATTGATTTTGTGGTTAATTTTTTGTTTGCTCAATTCATAAAGTGTAGTTGGATAATATTGATAATGGAATCAGATTTGATTCGACACTGGAGGAAATTGGAGAACGGCAAGAACAAGCAAACTCCACACAGAAATCCCTCTGGGATTCGAACTGGTGACCTTCTTGTTATGAGGTAACAATGCTAGCCACTGTTACGCCATGTAACGTGTTTGACACAGATTTAATTTGATATTTATATTCCTAGCAACTTTTACATTTATATTTTACTTATACATAAATTGTGTACATTTACTCACACTACATTTCCCCCGACTATCTTTGTTACTCATTACTACCAAATAAAATCAGAAGAAGAGCTGTTAAATGCCCATAGAGGGCACTAGGGCGCCGCCCCACCAGTCTCACATGAAGAAGAAGAAGATAGGAATCATCTAAAATCATTTATAAAAACAAGGAACATTTAAATCAACGAGCTACACATTTCACAGTCTGTGAATATTGCGTGTAATCTAGTTTAAAAATGTTCCCTCGCTCGTTTACAGCGAGTGCCGGTCATGTGACGTATTACCGGTAAACTTTTGTGAACGTCAAACTAGCTTGAAACATCATACCGTGACAGCAAGAGGCAACGCTCTGTGTCTCTCTCCGATGATGCTGTCCAATAATGTAGCTACTTCTGTATTTAACAATCTTAAAGGTCCATTCCACAAGTTTGCCTGGTACATACTGAGTAGAAAGCTCAGTACAAATCGGACAATCCTTTTAATTTTAATTTTAATGTTAATGTTGTGAATTCACGTGTGTGCACGTGTTTATATTTGTATTTGTCTTGTTTCCAGTGCTTCCTGTGTTATGACATTGTGTATCTCGTGTTTAAAAAGGTGCTGTATCAATAAAGTTTCACTTACTTACGTGTTTTTAATCCTCTTCATCTTTGCGGAACATTCAAGACGTGACATGAGACATGGAGTGAGTTTGACATACAGTTGAATGAGCAGCCTGGACAAACACTGAGGATTATAAGGGCGGTGGTGGAGGTGGAGGTGGAGGTCCAGTTCATCTGACCTCGGCTCCCTCCTGCACCCATTAAACTCTGTAAATGAGAGAAAGAAGAGCAATTAGAGAGGCAGTCATGGGGCAGGTAGGAGATCGCCGTGACCTTTCCTGGTTGGTATTTGACCTCTCACAGCTGCGCTTCATGAAGAACATACACATTCTGAACATGGAGAGAATGTACTTGTAGAAACATACAGAGGAAATGTTATGTATGTGCTGCTGATTCAGTGTGGATTTGGTCAGGATTTGTCTCAAGCTTTGTAAAAGTGTTTCAAACTTTGTAGTAGTGTAGTAGGGTCGATGACGGCCACATGTGGACAAAATTTAAATAAATTGAAACAAAATAAAAACTGAGATTTAACTCTTTTTTTTTCCAGAATGCTGACTTTTTCGCTGATTATTCTAAAACTAAAATCAGAATTGTGACTTTGTTCCTTATAATTCTTAAGTTGAATTGTTTTGTCTTTGTTTCCATACTTTTTATACATGTGGTCCTCTTCCGTACTATACTATTGACAGATTCTTTTTCTCCCTTTTTTACCTGGTGTAGTCTACAGTGGAGAGGGACATATTTTCTGGATCGATCTTTCTGATAGCACAATGTTTCCAAATGAAGAGGTTTTTCATTTCTTCCAGTCCTGTGTATTTCAACATCATTTTTATTTTGTCATGATAATCATACCGGAATATTTTCCTCTTGGCTCGTGACTCAGATGTCCTAATCTCACTAAAGGTAAAACTAAAGCAAACTCTGCTTCAGGCACAAGTTCATTGGTGACTGTTTGAACTTCACCTTCTACTTCTTCATGACATCAATGGTGCAATGGTTATGACATTGTTGATCATGAGCAGTGACACTGAACGAGAACCTGTGTGTGTTTAGCATTTACACTGACTGTGATGTGAAGGGACCACCCTGAAGGACGTGTAAGTTTACTATCAAAAAGGCTTAATTGCTGTCGGGAGAACATTTTTGTTGCTTTGTATTTATGAATCAGCCAGATCCACACGCCTGATTTATAGGACGCGGTCTCCTTTTAATTCCTATATGACAGCAAATAACCCCTAATTACAATTTTAGACGATTTAGACGACACTTTGAAGCTAAATTGAGAAACCAAAGTTAACTTGCACTTGTCTCCTAAAAATGTTTTATGGCTCAGCTCTGGAGACCCTGACCTCAAACCTCAGTGACATACATTTACAGAAACATCCTCCACACACAGACTGGATTTGCAACCGCATGATTGATCTGACACTTACACACAAACACACACAGGTACTGTGCCACCCAGCAATCTGTGAGTGGATGTACACTCCCCTGCCACTTTATTAGGTACACTTGTTTCACTGGTTAATCAGTATAATCTGAACAGCCAATTACACTCAAGGAGACACTGAGCATCAGAATGAGGAGGAAAGGTGATTTCAGTGACTTTGACGACTGTGACATTGTTGATGGTTGCACTGCAACAAATAACTATTTCTTAAATCCATTAGTCTGTTGAAAAATGTTGAGCAATGTTTTCCAAACCGAAAAATTATGTTTTTTTTCCCACAAACAAAAATTAGAAAAATACTAGAAAATATTCACATTTAAGAAGCAAAAGGTAACAATAATGATCAGAAAAACACTTAAACTAATTAATTAAATGACAGGACAGGCTGGTCTATGAAAATCAGACACTGCTTATCTACTGGGACATTTTCACACAACCAAAATAAAACATAATAGAAATCCTATATTGTTTTTGCTTTGTTAACAACACAATATGATATGTCTTCTTAAATTTCTTGGAAAGGAGCTGTTTTCATTTACACCTTCCAAAAAATAAACTGATCTAAATAAATAATAATAAAACAACGTGGGATTAAAAAGTGTTTTTCAAAAGTCAAAATCTTGACACAGAAGCAGCAGGAGACCAGACCAGGTGCTACTTCTGCCACTTTCATCTGTGTCCTGTGTGCCTAATAAAGTGGCCCGTGAGTGTATATTGTATAACTATGTGTCCCAGTGAACTGCAAATCCAGAAAAATCTAATTACCCTGTTTTGACCTGTTCTCACTTTACCGTATAGTGCAGCACTGGAGTGAGACGAAAGGAGAAAGTGAGATGCATGAAGATGAAGAAGAGCCTCAGGGGGTTTTATTGTGTGGACGCCTTTCACACACTGTAGCTGCAGTTAAGAGTGGAGAGAGAGAGATGAAAGGGAAGCCCGGTGCAGGGTGAACGGAGGCAAATGGAGAACAGATGAAGATGAAGTGATATACGAGGTGGAGAAGGTGATAAAAAGGAAAATCTCAGCAGTGATATACATTTAAATTCAACGGAGATGGACACGCTTTTCATCAGTACAGACTTAAAACTGTGCAAAAATGATGAGGTGTGTGTGCAATTCCACTGTTGGCTGATGTTAAAGGGATAGTTTCAAGTGTTGTTGTGTGAGGTACTGACTCACTGTCAGCTTAGATCTCACCAAGCAGAGCCATCGCTGAAAAACAGCCTGAGATACAGACAGTGTTCATTTTAAGGCTCGACTTTAAAAAAATGACATCTGCTTTAGTCTACGATGTTTTAAGAATTTGTTTGCCGCTTTTCCAGACTGAAAATGTAAGTTTTTAATCACTCTCACGCTTCTGCACCAAAGTCCATTGAGAAAATCATCACTTTTAGCTCACAAAGACACAGGAGCTGCTGGTCTACTGCTGCCTCTTTTGGTACATTTATATCACTTAGTAGAGACCAAACTAAAAACTTGAAACAGTGAAGACACAAAATAACATATTTAAACTTACTAATAGAGGCAGCAGTGGATCAACAACACCCGTGTGCTGTGGTGTAAAATCAATGATTTTCTCTATGGGCTTTGGTGCAGGAAGTGAGTTGTTTACAAAGCGGCACAAACTTCAGTTTCCAGATAAAAAAGGTTGTTCACCAGCGAAAAAAGAGCAGGATCTCACCAAGACTGAGATCTAAGACTGAGAACTGTAGTTTGTAAACAATCTCACTCTCCTGCACCAAAATCCACTGAGAAAACCAGCACTTATAGCTCCCAAAGACACAAGAGGCAGCAGTGGCTCAACAACTCCTGTGTACTGTGATGTAAAATTGGGCTTTGGTGCAGGGAGTGAGAAACTCCAATTTTCAGTTTTAACATCAACAGCAAAGAAAAGGCAGGAAACATATTCTTAAGTGATAATAGACTTAAACTTGCATACATTTAATAACGTGAGCCTTTGCTAAAATATGCTTTCCCTTGTGTCCACACTGAGTTTTCAATGAGAGCAGTGCTAACACTGTCAGTTCTACAACCTGGACAATCACTTTAAAAACATCACATCAGCTCATTTTATCAGTTAAAAACTCAAAGCTGTCAAACCATATGCCATTCATAAGTAATTCAGTTTTTATTCCACCGCTCTGGGGAAAAGCAGCTGGAGTGGGCAGGTCTGTAAACGGTTTGTAAGATATTACAGACATTTATGGAAACCAATCCAATTCTGTGCGTCTGTTCCAATTTTCAGAGCCCCCTGTAATTGAAGACGGGCCATAAAACTGTAGAGAAATGGTGTTTATTCCTTTATGTGTGTGGTTTTAAAAAGAACCTAAAAGGGACTGTCATTTATCAGACCATGTGTTATAATGAAGAGTGGCGGAGTCGTCCAATAGAAAAGAAAGGCGCTTTCCTACAGCTCATTTGCATGATGTCAGATTCTTTTGGTGCCACAATGAGCTGCAAATAAACTGCAGCAGGACTATTTTTGTCTCAGCGCTCAGGTTTCCTCCTGCTGCACACTTCAAAGACTCTCTGCAACCTGGAATTACTGCATGTGAAAAACAGGAGGGCAGAAGCAGATGAACTAATTTCCTCGCCTGGCTCTATGTGAGGCCCTGCTTACCGAGTGGAGGGACCTGGGTCAGCTGGTACGCACGCACGCGCGCACGCACTCACCGTGCTCCTGGTTCAGATTAACTGTGTCCACGAGCACGTGAAAGTCCTCACTCCCTCCTTTTTCCTCTTCATCTGGTTCCTCGTGGATAGATGTTTGGCAGATTGAAGGAAACGAACACCTTCTCAGTCCAGAGTGGGTTTGGCTCTGCGTTACTGCACTGACCTACAGTAACGGCGTGGGCGGGGGTGATGGGTGCGCGCGTGGGCATGGATAAATAGAGCGCTCTTCTCTGTGCGTGGCTGACACACGGAGCTCTTCTAACTTTACAGAAATGAACTAAATTTAACAACATTTCTGCCAAATATGGAGACATGTTACCACTGATTATTTGGATTTTGCTGCACCTGGAGCTTCTGACAAAGGTGGCATGGTTGTCCAGGAGGATGCTTAAGCGCGTCTGAGGTTTTTTTGATGTCCATGATTCTCTGCAGGACGTGGGAGAAAGACAAAAATATATATATCATCCCGACTTCATTTGGACGCTTTGCGCATTGCGTAATTGGCGAAGAAATGCGCGTGTGATTCAGATAAGCTCCACATGATGTTGGGACTCCCCTCTCCTGTGTGGCAGCACCGTGTCTGTTGTAAACATAGAGGATGAGCGTGTGTAGAATGTTCGGGAACACTCGGCACCAGGTGATGCTGCTGCTGCTTTCGACGCTCGGCTGGATGATTGTGGCTGTGACGCAGAGCGGAGCAGGTGAGCAGCGACTCCATCTCCATCTCTTTATCTCCATCGCTGCAGTGGTTTGGTTAATTCATAGCAGAGGTTCTCAGTTGTAAAAAAATTAAATGATAATACAAACATTATGGTGATCTTCTGCGTCAGTAAATGAAATAGATGTGGTTTGTTTGAGAATGTTGACGTTTAAAGTTTGGGAATACTTGCTTTTTCTTTTTTCATGGATGAAAACAACTGAATAATTTATCAAGAAAATTATCAGCAAATCATTTTAAACTGAATTTAGACACCTTTCAATGACTCCATGACCTTCATGGGTCCCTGCACCCCATTTGGACAACCATTAATCTATCAAGGGACATTAAAAGGAATATTTGGGGGTGTTTGAAGTTGAGCTGTGTGAAAATGAAAATAATAATAATGATGTTAATTATTATTTGTAAGCACTTTTAACTTTACATCTGAACTTAGAAGATAAATCCAACAGACAAAAGTGAAGACACACAAAGGGACAAAAATATAAAGTTAAGATTAAATGGACAAATTGAAACTGACAAAAAAGTGTGGAGGTTACATTAGCTCAGTTTCCATTAAAGAGGCCACAGCCCAGAAGTGCCAATTAACGCTGTGTTTGGGTGTGTATCTGCGTCATTACCTTGTCTATGAAGCCTTAAAAGTCAGTTCAGCCACTGCAGAGAGCACAGGGTTTTATTATTTTCCTGAGCTCTACAAAGCAGCAAGGCACTAACGTTGACTAATTACGTCACTGGCGAATCTCACCACTCCTGTAAACAGCAGCGCCTCCTAGTCTGGGCACTAGAGTCCGGGCACATCCGGTGACGTACTTTCAACCGAAGAAGAAGAAGAACTACTCTTGTTGTGGCTGCTGAGCGTATACGATGAGAACATGTTGAAAAAAGGTTCAGGTTTGCTCTGTTCTGGGTTGTGATAAACAATACCAGACGCTCCACAAGCTCCCCGCCAATGAACAAAGAAAAGCTCAGTGGATATCTTTCATATTTGATGGGAATGTCCCTGCTTCATTTCCCAAATACCTCCATGTATGCGGCAACCACTTTATGGAGGATTGTTACACAAACTTTGCAATTTAAAGCAGGACACAGCACCAAACTTCACCTAAAGGAAGGAGCAGTGCCAGCAATACGTATATTACAATATTTACAAACCGTCAGAGTTGACAGCAGCTGCCTCACGTAACCTGAGAGACAACATGGTGGGACACGACTGTGTCCACTGAGAGCAGAGGGATTCTGTGTCACAGTGAGCAGCAGTGAAGGGGTGAATTAAATATTCATAGAAGTTACAATGAGTTTGTTGATAAAGTCAGTGTTTGAAGCAATTCATCTGAAAAACGGTTTGACTTTTTACAAATGTTTTATCAGGTCCGTCATCGTCAGTAACGTTTATCACAAAAAACATGAAACAGAATCATAAAACTGAGCAGCAAAATAATTGGACTGGAGCAGGAAACAGTTCATCAGTGTTTAACAAGAGGAGAGCCACAACAAAAGGAACACACACACATACACACACACACACACACAGTCTGGTTTCCATGACTTCAGGGGACATTACATTGACTTTAGTGCTACAACGATTATTTGATCGTTAATCGATTACTAAATTAATTCTCAACTATTTTGATAACTGATTCATTGTTTTTCATGTTTTTCAGTAATTAAAACAAGTTTTCTGATGTTTCAGCTTCTTAAATGTGAATATTTTCTGGTTTCTTCAATAAAACTGAATCATTTTGGTTTTGTGGACAAAACAAGACATTTGAGAACATCATCATTTCCAGG
The DNA here is from genome assembly GCF_019176455.1 of Solea senegalensis. Classification (NCBI taxonomy): domain Eukaryota; kingdom Metazoa; phylum Chordata; class Actinopteri; order Pleuronectiformes; family Soleidae; genus Solea; species Solea senegalensis. Next base: position 8,632,864 of record NC_058024.1, on the reverse strand, counting down.
TTTGGTAAACATTTACCATTAGACATTTTATGTACCAAACAAATACTCAGATATTCTTACATCAATTTCTTTGTTTTACTTCAACCTTAACCATAACCTTAACCTTAGGGGTGAGGTTAGGTGTCAGGGGGGCGTGAGAGGCAGGGCAGGACAACTCATACAGTGGTTTATACAGATCAGGGTTGAGAAACACTGGCATTAACAAGGCCGCATCTCTGTTCAGTAACTATAACCAGTTAATGCCTAAACACAATTCAGTCACAGTACTTGCAAATGTACTTGCTTGAGTTAAGTTTGAATATCTCTCACCTTTAAATGCAAGAGGCTTCATCAGTTCTGAAGTTCTACCCTTTGTAGGGCAAACATTCAGAGCAACCATTCACACTCACATCTACTGATCATTTTGAGTGTCCAATTAAAGTTGATGAATGATGATGACTTATTTAAATTGAATTGAATACAAACAAATCTCTAGGTGCATATTGTATTTTACTGACTCTCCGTCCTCCTCTGTGTCAGTCTCCAGATGTGTGGACCAGGCCTGCAGTCCACCCATAGGGAACCTGGCCAGCGGCAGGACCATCAGCACCCTCTCCAGCTGCTCCCTCCTCCCTCACCTCTGCCCCGAGGACGTTCACCCACCTGCTCACATGACCGACGACCCTTTCTTGCATCCACAGACCTGGTGGGCATCAGGTGCAGGTAGCACCGCCACGCAGGAGCAGCCCGACGAGATCCGGTTGGATCTGGAAACGCGGTTCTGTCTGTCCCATGTGGTTCTGGTGTTCAGGTCACCTCGGCCTTCAGCCATGGCCATTGAGCGTTCTGCTGACTCTGGAAAGACGTGGGAACCTCTTCAGCTATTTGCACGAAACTGCAGCGCGGAGTTTGGTTTGCCTGATGATTCTTTGTGTACGTCACGTTACACCAGTGCGACTCCCTGCAGTGGTGGAGAGGTGAGAGGAAAAGCCAGAGTGTTGTTGTACTGATTTCACAGCCAGCAGGGACACAAGGAAAAACTGTTTTCAGGCTCACCTGATAAAATCTATGCCTGTTTAACGGTATCTGTTAAATAAAATTTATATTTTTTTAATTCTAAAACCAAAAAATTATCAAAGCAAAAACAAACAAGCTCTCTCAAATGAAAGAAATGTTAAAGCTAAATTAATATAATTCGTACATAATTTCAGTTTAACTTCACCTCCTGTAACTTTACAGTAAAAAGACCAATAACAGAGAGAGCAGGCACACAGCCAGGTTTAAATCTCAATATTTATTGAGTATACTCATTTAGTCTCATGTTGATTTAATCTGTTCTTTCAGTTTTTACTTTAATGTTCAAATATTAATACATTCCTTTTTGTATGTGATGATTCTGCAGTATCTTGAATGTAAGTTTTCTGAAAGAACAAGACAGAAAAAGAAGGTTTTTTCATTACCTTGCCATGTTTCGACCTCATGCGCAGAAGGCGTCATGTGATGTTACATGTGACGTGTCTTACTTCCTGTTTTACACAGGTGTGTCAGACAGCAGGGGATGACTACGCCCCCTGCTGTCGTGTGATAGGATGTACGATCATCACGGTTGATGGTTCTTGGGCCCGTTTCTGGATCCATCTGTGATGTTTGTTGCTTTCAGAGTGGATCACTTTGGCCTTTTCTCAGTCCATGATGTGATTTTCCCTTTTACAGCGATTAGATATTTTTCAGTTTTTGAGATATGTTTGTTTTCTGGGTTTTCTGACAGTTGTACAGCCTATTTTTGACTGGTAAATTAAGTTTGTGTTGTTTTGCAAACTGCTCTCTCTCCCTGCACCAAAGTACATGAATAGAAAATGAGTGATTTATATCACAGCTCATTGGAGTTGTTGATCCACTACTGCCTCAATTCCTAATTTCAAATGTGTTATTCTGTGATGTAGGGGTTAAATAAAAATGTTCGGATTCACTTAAGCGACACAAACTCACCAAAGAAAGCAGCAGTAGAACAGCAGCTCCTGTGACCCAGTGAGGTAAAAACACTTTGGTGCAGGAGAGCAATGGGTTTACAAACTTCAGTTTCCAGGTGGAACAGGATTTCTAATGGTGAGAAAAAAGCCCATCAAACATATTGTGAAGTTATCACAGACAGGTGTAGATTTTATTAGACGAATCTTGAATGAAAACATGCAGCCGTGTTTTCAGTGAGAGTGAGCATCTGTGTCTCAGGCAGTATCTCATTCAACTGCACTTCATAAAACTCAACTATTTATGTCTTTAAGTAGACGTACAATGTTTAATTCAGTGCTGATTAGCATTTGTTTCTTTTCCCAGGTCATATTACGGACCCTCGACCCCAGCAGTGCGGAAACACGAGACCCTTACAGCGCAGCGACGCTCGCCCGCCTCACACTTACTAACCTCCGCATCAGACTGCTGAAATCTCAGAGCTGCTCTGCACCCTCAACTCCCCCTACAGGACGGACAAGCCCCACAGCATCACCTCTGACCTCCACATCCACATCAGAGAACACAACTTATGCCATTTTTTCTTTATTGGCCAAAGGGACCTGCCTGTGCCACGGTCATGCCGAGCACTGTGTTCCATACAACAGCAGCCAAGAATCACAACAGGACAGTAACATGGTCAGTAGCTCTTTTTGTGAGCATATGTGCATGTCAAAGTAAAAAAACAATCATTTTAAAAGAGTTCAGACTTTTTTAAGTGTGGTATAAGTGAAAATTTGATTGTAGCCACTTAATAAACGCTCACATAATCAAATCTATGTCTGCTTCAGTCTGAGACATCTTAAGAATATATAGAGTCATCATTTTATCTTAACATTATACAGAGATCTATTTCATTAGCCTTTTGTTATGTGGCTAAAATCAGTTTTACCTTGTCATGTTTTCAGTTCTCAGTTTGAAAAAGCCTTTAATCAGCAACATGACAAAGCAAACAAATTCTGACATTGATTTTATAGGATGAGGCTTATGCTAAGTGAGATCCGTTTTTCCTTGTGTCCCCACTGGCAGCCATATTATTTTCACTAAAACCAAGCTTTTGTTTCTCAGGCTGTTTCTCAGTGATGGAGGTGTGAATCTCATACACTGCCTGGCCAAAAAAAAAAGGTTCACATGGTTGGACCGCCTTTAGCTTTGATTACGGCACTCATTCACTGTGGCATTGTTTCCATAAGCTACTGCAATGTCACAAGATTTATTTCCGTCCAGTGTTGCATTAATTTTTCACCACGATCTTGCATTGATGATGGGAGAGTCAGACCACTGAGCAAAGCCTTCTCCAGCACATCCCAAAGACTCTCAATGGGGTTAAGGTCTGGACTCTGTGGTGGCCAATTCATGTGTGAAAATGATGTCTCATGCTGCCTGAACCACTCTCTCACAATTTGAGCCTGATGAATCCTGGAATATGCCCATGTCATCAGGGAAGAAAAAAGGCATTGATGGAATAATCTGGTCATTCATTATATTCAGGTAGTCAGCTGAACTCATTCTTTGGGCACATAATGTTGCTGAACCTAGACCTGACCAACTGCAGCAACCCCTTACCTATTTGCTTAGTTAAATCCAGGTGGCGACTTTTTTTTTGGCCAGGCAGTGTACATGCACACAGCAAAAAAAACACAAAAACATGAACAATCACTTACAACAAAAGAGACCATAAAGTAGAGCTCTTGAATTGGCATGTGTTCATTTATAGGTTTGCAGAACCACATGTGTCACGATCCAGAATAAAATGAACTCACTGATGGAAGTATTTGCAGTTAAAGGGCTATAAATTGCTGGACTTATTCTTTACACCACCCGCCTGTGTGTATTTTACGACTGCCTGTGGACAGCAGGTGTCTCTAACGTTGTGCTCGTGTAGGTGAAGTAACTGAACAGACCCAGATGTGTCTTCCAGGTGTTTGGTAGGTGTCTGTGTACTCACCACACAGCGGGGGATCACTGCGAGGAGTGCGCCCCGCTATACAACGATCGTCCCTGGAGGCCCGCCAACGGCAGCAGCGGGGAGCCCAACCCCTGCCAGAGTACGTGACTGTACAGCTATCAGACCAGTGCGGAGATATTTTGCTGAAAGAGACAAATTAGACAAGACGTTTTAAAGTGTGTGTGAATCTATTTAGAATGAAATACTCGCAGACAGCTATATAAGTTTTAAACGCAGCCACGATTTGTGTAGGCTGTTGATAAAGTAAGAAGAAAACTGTGCATTTTTCAGTTTATTCCAGGTGTAATCCAGTTTATGAGTAACAAGGAATATTATTTACTGATCCAGGTCCAGATCTTCACAGTCTCGTGTAAAGTATTGAAATTATACATGTTGTGATGAAAATCTACAGTAGGCAAACTGAGCTTAAAAAGATATCAAAACATTATATTACATTATATTGCCAAAAATGGATTTTGTGATGATATTTCATAGCATTTCAAAATAAAAGTGTCTGTTTTGATAGGGAACAATACATTTTTACAATATATCAAAGCATTTGTGATGCAAAATGAGTATGTAAATAAAAATAGACAGACAGAAATAACTCATGATAACTTAATATTAAGTGGAGGGCCACATTAAATTGTTTGGGCGGCCGCAAGTGGCCCACGGGTCACAAGTTTACGACCTCTGATCTAGATCAATATCACATGTTGGCGTATCAACAAGAAAAAATGTTGAGGTATAAATAATCCAGGTCCAGGCACTGGGTTTAAATGGTTTAAAATGGCAAAAAGTCCCTTTTAATCTATGGGGTTAAAGGTCTCTAACCCTTTGAATTAAAGGCCTTTTAACCTTTTCTTCCACAGGCTATCAATTTTAATTGTTTCCCTTTCATGAGCACCATGCACTTATGTCTCAGTGCGGAACAGACACAGAACCAAGAAAATAAAGATTAAAGAAGACTCAGGTTTAATTAAGATTAAAAGTAGACAACTGAGAATGAGTTTAGGAGAATTCACAAAAGTTTTGTATTATATCCACATGGGAAAAAAAAATCTGGTTTCAATTCTGTTTTTGGTGTTTTTCTGTTGTGGCGTTACAGCACCACATACACATACATTATACTACAGCGTTTAGAGTTGCTTTTGAGGGGTTTGTGTGGATTAAAACATTTCTGAAAAAAAAGGTGTGTTTATGAAAACCTTTTAAGAATGAAAAAGGAAAAGATGATGTAGAGAAAGTTGTGTTTTGTGTCATTAACGTAACTCTTCTCTTCTGTCTCTCCTCCTGATGACATCACGTCTCCTGTGACGTCAGAGTGCGAGTGTCACGGTCACTCAGACAGCTGTCACTTCTCTCGCCGGGCATGGCTGTCGTCCGGTGGCACCAGCGGCGGCGTCTGTGACGACTGCCGGCACAACACCGCCGGACGCCGGTGCCAGCGCTGCCGCCATGGCTACCACCGCCACCTGTCCCTGCCCCTCAGCTCCGCCCATGCCTGCACACGTAAGAGACACAGAAAGAGAAGAGATCACTCACCATTTCATTTAACCTGTCAGTTTTGAAGTTTTCCTCAGTCTCTTTTTAACGTTCTATAATTATCCTTAATATTTGAACCTGTAAAACTGTGTCTCTAAAGTTATCTCTTTAAACATAAACACTAATGTCACCGAATGTGTCAGTTCCTTCAGAATGAGAAGCTACCGAGTCATTATTTACAAAACTGAACTACGGGAGATTTTTTTCATAAACAATGATTGAAAATGTACAAGGCTGCACTTGTCTGTTCCCAGGCTTTGGGAAAAAGTGAGAAAAGCCTGTAAAGAGAACCATCACGGTCATATACCGCCATCTGCTGACAAGTACCTGTAATTAATAGGGAGAAAGCAAAGCTTTAAGCAGCACACAGACCTGTATGTGTGTGTTTGTCTGCTTCTCAGGCTGCAGGTGTGATCAACACGGCTCTCTGCCTCCTCGACCTGACGAGGAAGGACCATGGTGTCATCCCAGGACTGGACAGTGCCACTGTAAACCAGGCGTCGGAGGCAGAAGCTGCAGCCACTGTCTGCCTGGTTACTGGGGCTTTGGAGACAAAGGCTGTGAACCCTGCGTCTGCCCTCTCAGCTGTGATCCTAACAGCGGGCAGTGTTTCGACAGGTGGCTGCTCTCTTCATCTGTGGCCACATTTTTCGCCAAACACTAACAATAAGGCGATGTGATGTACTTTAATATTATTTATTCCCCCTTTAATTCTGCAGTTACTTAGATAATCAGGTGTTCAACGTGCCCATTGGTGGAAAAATCCCTGATCGGGATTATTTGCTCCCACTCGAAGACGTACAATGGTCAAAGGAGCTCGCGGTCTCTGCTCTGCATTACACAGGTGAGAGCTGGAACAGCTTACTATGACATCACACACGTTCAACCACAATACAATGATTAAAAAGGTCCAGTATGTAACGATGAAGACGCATCTCCACTGCAGGAACTAGTACCAGGAACTAAGGACTTTCAACAGGAACTATAGTATGTGCGTCACCACTGCAGGAACCAGGAAATAAAGAGAAATACTGTGAAAATGTACCTTCAGATAGTTCAGGAACTGGAGCTTGGACTGGAGTGCCACATCATTTTAAAATCAGTCCAAAAATAAACAGGAAAGTAGTGGAGGGAGCACAACACAGGTGTGATGGGAACCCTGTCTCTATAGTTCCTGGATATGCACCTTTAGTGACATGTTATTTGAGACTGAAGACTGTAACAAACAGAGGACTCCTCCAGGGAACTATGGATATGTAATAATAATAATAACATATATTATTATAATATAAATAATGTCGTTCATTTGTATTCATGATGTTTGCTTCTGTTTCAACATGTGAAACACACACAGCCTGGATAGTTTGCCTGTAAATTCTAAGGCGACAAAAACCAAGACGATTTTTATTTTAAAGCAATTATACACTAATGAATACATACTAATGAGTAGTTTGTTCAGTTTCTGCCAATAAACCTTCATAAATGTTACACACTGGGCCTTTAAAGTGAAGAAATCACTGTTTTAAACACGAGTGATCACATCACATGCTATTGTTTGTACACAGGAAAGTGCAGTTGCAAGGAGAAGAAACTGAGAAGTGTGTCTGACCTCTGTAAGACCAAACATGACTACGGTAAGCTGGCTGTGCTATTTCTTTACAGTTATTCTATAGTTTACTAATTTATTATGTCTTTATTTAACTGTTCATTATTTGTTACATTACCAGTGCTGAGAGCTCTCAGTTTTAAAGACAATAAAGATATTCTATTGATAAATAAACTTTTTTAAATGTCTTAAAATGACACTAGACTAAAACACTCACAATAGCTTTGTTATAGTAGTTAATTTTCCATCGTTTGTTTGAATGGGAATTGGGAACTTTGTTAATAAGCCACTAAAGTCACTAACATAGCGACAAATGAGCTGTTTTCAGACATGAATTCCATGTCATGTTTAAAGATTTAGTGGAAGCAGGAGTTTCTCCTGCTGCATTCTCACTCCAACATAACCAGCGATTAAACATCAGAAAAATCAGACTTCTGTGTACATTTGCGTTTTAGTCCCTTCAGACAATCTCAAACAGCTCAAAAGCTACACGTTGAAGCCTAAATGTTCACTAAAAAACTATGTATTCATGTGTGATGCAGCAAACCAAAGTGTGTCCTGCTAAATGATAAAGGAATTTCAGTGTCGACAGAGTGTGAGGATTTCAAAGCACACTTTTACAAGAACCACACTCATGTTGCAAATTGTGATTATTTTGGTCAGGATAATCGCGACTTCCATTTTCATATGGTCTCATTCCTGTGCGTAACAGTGATCAAGGCCAGCGTGCTTTGTGCTCATGACAAAGGCAGCCACGCGGAAGTACAAGTCAAAGTCCGCAAGGTGTTTCGATCAGGACAGGTGGCGCTACACCCGGGGACGATCAGCATCTACCCTGTGTCCTGGACCAGCCGCGGCTGCACCTGTCCAATACTCAACCCAGGTAAGAGAAATCACAAATGTGTTCTGTCATGTGGTTTAAAACTATAGTTGGTAACTTTTAAATATATACAAATGTCCATTATATTCAAACCATTGCCAAAGGAGTTTGCAGAATGCTGATGAAGTTTATAAACTCTTCCTGTGCTGCAGAAAGGAAGTGATGTATTCAAGACAGACGGAGGGAACAGCAATACTGTGCTTAAAGCTCGACCACTGGAAACAGGTTGACATATGAGAATATGAACTCCTGTTTTTGAAGCCTCCAGAATCATGAATAGTTAATGATTTATAACAGGAAGGTCAGGGGCGTTACCTGCATCCACGCTCCTACTGGAACGATAACAGATGTTCATCCCACTCATATATGCTGTACATTAGAAGATTTTTAACTCGTGAATAAGACCATTAACTCCTCAGGAAAATGTTTATTACTAATGTTCTAAATCAAGTGAGAAATAGGCTGATTTTCCCATTCAAACTGACTTTTTGCCCCTAGGCGGAGTCACCCCCTGGTGGCTATTCAATCTAGGGTTATTTTGCGATTTAATTCACAGAGAAAACCTGATTACTCAAACCTGATCATTCAGCAATTTGACAGGATAAATACTTCTTGTCCCCGCCCGCTCCTGTGCTGCTGCTGTATACAAGCAAGTGCACCCTCAGTCAGATCAGATAGCATTGCTTGAAGATGACACGGCATCTAAATAATTTTACATCGGTTGTGTTCATTAAACCAAATGAGAGGCAGCATAATAACATTAACAACCAGAAAAATCACTTTAAAATTAAAATTAAAATGAAAACTAAAACACAAAGGAAGAAATTGAGTATTACTTTAAATGTCAATCTGCACCATCTCACCTTTTAAACCAGGTATGGAGTACCTGCTCGCGGGTCCTGAAGAGGCTGGAACAGGACGTTTGCTGGTCACCATGCAAAGCGTTGTGGCCCCCTGGACACCTCGGCTGGGTCTGCTTATTTCAGAGGGCCTGAGGAACGGATGCAGTCCTTCAGCTGGACTCTGTGATGGACAAACTCCAGAGAAATGCACAATAAACTCAAAATCCATGAGTCAACAGACAGTTCAGAAACAAGACTGAAATAAATCAATAAAAATCACTGGACATCATCATCCATGACAGAATATTCAAGAAACAAAACTCGTGGTGACTCAAGAAGAGAGATACGAAATGTGTGCATTTGTGTAACATAAAATAAAGACTGGAAGGTCAGATTATATCAACTGTCCTCAGCCATTTTTAGACATGAACTCTGGAGATTTGGGTACAGAATTTGTCTGGAGTTTAACAGTTACATGAGACAAACACGGTGGAGAACCAAATGACAAAGTGACTCTTGGACACTCTCTCCATTCTCTCCGCTGTGGATTCTGTGTCATTTCTCCCACTGTTTTCTTACATAAACTCACTGCGACATAGAGTGGAGATCATACAGAAGCAGCATCGCAGACCTGGTGACAGAATCTCGGGAGTGATGTCTGCAGACATTTGAAATCACAGACACTCCAGAAGTTCAGTGCATGTCTGAAAGCAGTTTATCTAGTGTGGTGTACATAAAATTAAAAGTCTTACCTGTATACATAGTCTTTTTTCCCCATATGTTGGATCCAGTTCAATCCTTAACTATTTTTCTTAACAAGAAGCACCATACAGACTGTGAGCTGTTAAGCTATACAGAAAAGTAAAACTCAATTTTTGTCTGTAAGGTTTTCAAACTTTTGTAATAAAATGTAAATAATACACTTACATTATGCTGTGAAACTATATCTACTACATGGGAAGTATTATAATAAGTTAAAGCTGAAGAAATACATCATGGTGGTACTACGAAAAAACTCCCTGTAACGTAAATGCTTATCAGGAAGAGAAGAAAACTGGAAGTTGAAATGGTTTGATTATCATTTTAATCATGGACATGTTCTTTTATAAATACCTTGGAGTCTTTTAAGGCTTGAATGACACCGAGTGGTGACCACAGCTTCCAAAGAGGAGACTTACAACAGTGTTGAAACAAGAGGGACAGCAACAATTTAACACTTTGGTCTTAGACAGATACAGTGTCGGTGAACCACGGCAACCATTGTTCACACAGCAACAGACGAGGACCCCGAAGTTTCTACAAGACGTCAACAATCACTTCAAAAACATCTGTGTAAAAGCTGTAGTCCGTTTCAAAAACACCATCTCATTTGATGAAATTCTCTTCACGTTCTGACAGCCGTCAATAAATTAATTCTGAAAAAAGTAAAACGCTCGATGCCTGTTCTTTGTTGGGAATCAAGTGGCTTTCAAAAAATAATATATTGTTTCTGAAACAAGCTTCAAAAAGGGATAGTTGAGGTTTTTTAAAGTGTGTATTTGTAAACTTCATAATCTCCTGCACCAAATTCCATTAAGAAAAACTGCATTTTTAGTTGACAGGGACTCGGGATAGGAGCTGCTGGTATCCTGCTCTCTCATTTATTAAGTTTGTGTCACTTGGGGACAACTGAACCAACGTTTTCAAGCACTGAAATCACAGTATAACACGTGTGTGTGTGAATGTGCTCATTCAGGCAGCAGTGAATCAACAACTCCTGTGTGGCATGACATAGAAAATTGCTGATTTTATCTGTCTCACCCAGCCAGAAAAGGCTGTTTAACAGAGAGATAAACAAGTGGTATACATATTGTCATGACGTCATAGACTTAAGCAGGTGTATATTTTGTTGAGTGGCAGCCATGTCAGTGAGAGCGAGTGTCTGGCTCTCAGACACACTCACGCAACCGTTGGTGTCAATACATCATACTGACAAACTTAAAACATCTGGACTATCCCTTTAAAAAATCAACGTAACGTCTATAGCAGATACGTAGCGCTGAAACGATTAATCGAAGAATCGATTACTTAATGAACCTGCAACTATTTTGATAATCGAATCATCGGTTTGATGCTTTTTCATGATTAAAACAAGATTTCCGATTGTTTAAGCTTCTTAAATGTGAATATTTTCATAATTCCTTTGCTCTGGATAACAAAGAAATCATTATCAATCATGGTTTGTGGACAAAACAATAAATTTGAGAACATCATTTCCAGGTTTGACGAACACCGATCGATAATTTTTTAAGGTTTTCTGATATTCTGAACACCAATCGATTAATCGATTATGAAAATAATTGTTAGTTGCAGCGCTACAGATATGGTACAGTAACAGAAGCAGCCTTGCTTTCTTAAGCCCATGACAAATCGCCCCAAAGGTCAGCAAGAAGATACCAGGGGGCACTATATATGTATATGTACATGTACATATATATCACACAACCCTCATGTGGAGGATAAAGCGGTAGAAGATGGAGGGATGGATGGATGACAACATTAACAATATTGTCATCTGGAGCCAACATTGGTGTGATTACAGTGACAGGATAAAAAACAGAGCAATCTGTCTATGCCACCAACAAATAGGCCTTCTTGTTTCCTGTTTCCCCTTTAAAATGATAAATACAGACTACTGCCACCTGCTGGTAAGGAAAGTACTTTCCTCTTACTTGGGGCTCATATCGTCTGGGCGTTGTGTCCAGGGCTAATTTGATCACACACATGATGGATGGAAAGTAAAGTGATTGAACTGTGTAACTAAAAAAAACTATGCGGAGTCAAGGAAAAGCTGAACATTAGTCAATGTGGAAAAAATAAATCTAGTGATTACTGCTCAGACTTCAGTCGGTAAATCAGTGCTAATTAATATTTCCTGACAAACAATGAATGATTTGTCTGACTGACATGGAAAAAACACAGCAAATTAATTTACATGTTGCATATAAACGTGAGTCTTTGAGCTAATGTCCCTGAAGCAAATAGCTAGGCCTGCTGTCATTAAATAATATCATCTGATGAGTCGTGAGTGCTCAGTTAATAAAAGTAGCCTTTAATTTTGTACATATGCTATGTTGTTCTGCAGTTACAATGTCCTCCTGCCTGACAGATCATGCCTGTGTGTGTCAGAGCTGTGTCAGTCTACGTCCTCTCTCCTTAGGCTGGAACCGGAAAGGAGATGATCAGAGCTCCTTGTGGAGAGTCATGAACGCTGGTCACACAGAGAACAAAAGCCTCACTGATGAATGATTAGCTGGCAGTCTTGCCGTCTGTAGGTGAGGGGTTTGAGGTGGATTGGGTAGCGTCATTTTCAGGGGATAAGGCAGAGGAAGAAGCAGAGTCGGACTCTGCTTGAGAGGAGCTTTCTTTATCTTCCTCCTGAGGATAAAGCTCGGGATACTTCTGCATGCACTCCTGCATGTTGCGGAAGTTGTCGAGGCACTCTGAGCCCTTCACTTCCTCTTTACTGTAGTGGAAACAGGAAAACGCCTCTTTGAACTGAGAGCCGCATGGTCCGCTGGCCATCCCGCCCAGGCACGGGCAGTTCCAGTTGATGTCCCCATTTGGCAGGATCAGACCTGAAGAAACAGGAGAACTTTGCAGAGGTACTTAACTGAGCTTGTTTTAAAAAAATCTGTGGGGTGCCCCTTTAATACATAATCCACAAATGTATTAACTATAATTCAATAGCTATATAATCAAGTAACACAGAATCAGTTTACAATCAAGACAAAAATGGCTTGACCAATAGGACATTGGTAGACACTGATTTTTGGCAGGAAAAACTCAACATTTTTACAATCATGGTAACAATATTGTAAATCACATGACATTTATTGACAGCAGCAAAAATACAAATTAAACAAACAGCTTTTCAAAGTGGAATCTCTAAAATGATTAAAGCGACTGACCTTGCTCCTCGTAGGGATCGTCCGGGTCATCTGCAATCAGCTCAGCGTTGCTGGGCGCCTCGTGGTCTTCTTTGGTCACAAAGATGATGCGATCTTTACCTTAAATAGTAACAAAAACAGTAATGAGCCCCTGACTAAAAACATTTCCGGAGGGCTAAAAGTGTACAGGTGATGAGGGATGGTGAAGGGCCCCAATTAGCTTATTTGCCTGGGGGCCCCCCCAGAGTCTAGGATCGCCTCTGCAAACCAGCCGGTGAGTTTACAGTACAGCCGCCATTATAATTAATGAAAACGCACAGTGACGTTCTATTGTTTGACCGACAACGACACCTGGTGGGCGACCTCTGTCTGGCGCTTTTGCGTAAGTAAAAGCTACTTTATTCCACCGTGACACAGTGTCGTGTAACAGCATCAGCGAGGTCAAAACTAACGGTTTAAAGGCTCCAAGTGTTGGTCACTTAAACTACATTTTGAGTTACAGCAGCGATGACGAAGTAAAAGCTACACGATGTCATTACGACAGCCGCGAGCGAGTTAGCTAACGCGCTAACCTTCCTTGAGTTTCCGCTGTTCTGCTGAGGAGTTAGCGGGCTAGCACGGTGGCTAACTCGGTGACATTGCTCAGTTGCCCGGGGGAAATGAATGAAAGAGCGCCGAACGTTACCTTCCTGTTTGCAGTACGACATGTCTGCAGGCGTTTGCGTCCGTCGAGATTCGTCCTTGTTGTAGAAAGATGACACGCGGGAGAGAAATTACTGAAAAGCGGCGAGGATTTCATTTGACAAGACACCCGGTATCCAGCTAACCCGAGTCTGACCTGCCCCACATGCGGGCGCACGGTGATGACGCCAGACACTGTGCGATAACACTATTTAGCATGAAAAACATTTCTAAAACAAGTCTATAGAAACTGTAGAGGACATTTGTTAATGCATACATATAAACATTTAAAATTAAAATGCTTGAGGATTTAAATAAATAAATAAATAATTAAACTTTTTTTTTTATTACCTATCTTCTTACTAGGCATTATTATGACACCTATACTCACTATTACTATCTGCAAGTGTTATGAATATATACATGTATAGTAGTTGGGTATGTAAGGTCTTTTGTTATGTCATATTAGTGCAATGCTGTGTTAGGTTTAATTAAATATATGGGGGTTTTGCTTGTGCTGTGTCATTTTGTTTTTCCCTTTGACTGAGAAAACAAACCAACATTTCTCCATCAATCTTTGTTTTACAAGTTTACTGATGACTATGTTTTATTCTTCTTTTACTGAGTATGTCCTCTCTTTTTCTATAATTTTTTTGGTTTGACATTATCTACCTTAAATACAGGAACAAGCTGGCAAAACATTGTGGTTTTAACCCTCAGCTTCCAATAAAATGTAGATTTCGCAGATGCTTCTGTAGTTTGGTTACTATTCGCAACTATCTTTAAATAAGTTTATCACCATGACTATTTCAAATTCAGTGCTAATCGCTATAGAAACAGCTTCGTTCCTGCTGAAAATACTCTTTTAAATAGGTCTTATTTATCTGCATTTGCTTATTTTTTTTACCTTACTTATTTCATCTCATTCAGTGACTGTCTGTTTGCAATACGGATGCCTTCTTCCTTCTTACTGTACCCTGTCCAGACCTGTATGACTTTAAAACAAATTGCCTCTCTGGGATATTAAAGTGGACTCTACTTTTTACTACTTTAATTCTCTTTAATCTTTTTCAGACTTGACAATAAAATAAACCCTGTAAAAAAACACCACTTTCTGAAAGTGATTCACTGCTGCTATAATTGTGCGCACGACTACAGCTGATCTCAGTGAGTTCACACTTTTCAAACTGTGAAAAAAATAAAGGTCTCAAAATTTGCAATTGTGGCAGATGGAAAAGTGAATAGAGAAAGAATTTGGGTAATTAACAATTCATTGTATTCAAATCAAAATTGCAATTTGAAACAATGCACTTGTTGCTGCCAATTGGTTTTGTTGCCGTTCTCTTTCTGGGTCAAATATAAAAGTTAAAGGTTCAGTGTATAAGAATTACAACTGAATATACTACCCATGAGTATTTTCTTTTTTAGTACAGTATAACAATCCTGTACATTGCATGCTTCACTATTCACAGACTATAACATGTAAACAGAACAAAACAGCAACAGCATGTTAGCCAAATCATGTTATGGGAATATTTGAGAATATTAAATATATTACACTGAAAATGTTGTCTCTGAAATTGCTTGGAATGGCTTGTTGGTAAATGCAACAGCTTCGACAACAGAGTAAAATGACTGTATAGGACTGATATCAGTATCAACGAGGTTGTGATATTGAGCCATCCCTAGTTTTAACAGCAGCCCAAACAAACCAGTTAAAGTTGGTATTTTCTTTTTTTTCCAACTTTAAATCAAAACATACATAGAGAGGATGAGCAGTGTCTCACCATGACAGAGATTTTTTTCCCCATACTGGATCTTTAAGAAAATCTAGTTGCTATGCCTTTAGTCTTTTCAGAACATGCCATGACAAAGAACAATGAGACGACAGAAATCAAAACACAATGTCCACATGTATTGGAAAAAAAAATCCTGTTTGTTTTTTAATAACTCAGTTATGTCTGTTACATAAAGTAAAAATCCAAATGAACCCCCCTTTGTTGCCCCTATCAAACCCACCCTCATCCCGACCATCTCGGCAGTATTGTGCAGCGATTCAGTCTGGGAATAAAAGAGCATGAGACACAGACAAACACTTTTCCTTTTGAGGACCCAGACACAGAGAACAAACACTGTGCCCAACATAAGACCAGAGTGAACATAAACATAGTCCGTCACTTACAATATCAACAGAAAGATAAATGAAAACCAGCAACAGTTCGCCTAAGATTACCAGAAACCTTTTCAGGAGTACAAGCATATTTTATTTATACTTTTTTTTACATCCCACTAGAGGGCCCTAGAAACCTCGAGCATGACTGCGATGTGATGGACGTGACATGACTTCCTTTCAGCCCATTCCCCCTGAAATGTCCAGGCACAGTGCTTTGAGCTTGAAACGAGCACTAACATGTTGTTGTTGCCGTCTTAGTGCTGCTTGAACGTGCTGCCATGACCGATGCCTGAGGAAGTCGAAGACGGCACCTCACACTTGTGTGCTTTCAGGCATCATTCGGGTTGTAAGACAATCAGTGGGGATTTAGGCAGCCTGCAGACAGGTGGGTACTAACTCTTGGAATAAAGGGACTGAAGAGACACAATACTATGCTCAACACTGGGAGTGACCCAAACAGTTTTCTCATCACTGACATGCTAGAGAGATCTGGTGGGCAATGACGGTGACACAGAACAATTACCTATCCCTGCTGCAACATTAACTAATTGTGCCAATTGCAAAAAAAAAAGAAAAAGAAAAAAAAAACTGAATAAAAATCATGGTAGGGGCAGATGCTTAGTGTGTTTGTGTGTCAAAACAAGGTTGTTTTGTTTCTTTTTGTTGTTTGTTTAGAAGAGCAGTGCACCCATGCTGCCAACTTCACTCTGCTCCTTTACAAAGATCTCAAAGTACTGGTAGATAATAGTCACAGCCAAGAGGATTCCTGTACCCGAACCAATGGCACCCAGGAAGTCAGCCATGACAGACAGCCCTCCTATACACAGACCACCAAAGGCAGCAGCTGTGGGGATGTACCTGTGAGTGGTGGAAGAACAAATAAAACAGAATTCAGCAACAAACATTTTTGAATTAGATTTAAAACAACTGCCTTGCTTTATTTGAAAACTCGCAATGGAATAACGTTTGCGTCTAGACAAGCAGAAACAGAAAACAGTGACACAGCTTCCTGCATTTCCTCACAAGTCTCACAACGCAAGTCTCTGCTCTGCTTTATTAGTACCATCTAAAAATAAACAGCTTTAGTGGAGAGAATCACTTTCTGTTTACACTGTCACACACATGTTCAGTGAACCTGAATGATAAAATTATTTATAGTTCAATTTTAGGAATGTTAGTATGGATGCAAAGCTGAAAAACACGGCTTGATTGAGGATATATTTTATCTGAAAAGTTTATTTTAAATTAAAGTGTAGTGGTATGGAGGCCACCACATTCCACATCTGTAAAGAGGCTGTAGAGATTCTAGGTCTAATTGTGTACTCAATTTCACATACCAATGGTGTCGTTCCTTGTACTCTTTGAGGACCTAATTGTACATTTGTAGGTACTGACGTACTTTCCATGGTTACCGTCTTTTGTTTTGAAAACCTGGCATGTAAGTTTGTACCTGTTGAGCTCGTGCACCATGGAGGTCTCTCTGTGTCCCCTCATCACCATCTGCTGCTCCTTTAGCTGCTTTGCCACCTGAAAAAGACAAAATGATATTAACAACAAATAAATGACACAAGGGCGTTGTGCAGCAGCGCAAACCCAAACTCACATCTTTGGCAGAGGATCCCGAGACCTCAATCCAGGTTTTGGAGAAGAAGGCACAGGAGCCGAGCATGAAGACAATGTAGATGACGGCATGAACAGGGTCGTCCAACACAGAACCAAACGACTCTGGAGGAGAGAGGTAGTAGCAGAGGCCGCCCACTGGATAGGCTCGGGCTGGGCCACCACTCAAGGTGTCCTTTAAAAAGACAGAAAAAAAGACCTCATCATCCTTGAACAAATAACACTACCATTGTGCACCTAACAAACATGAAGCCTGAGGCTAACGCTTGAGCTAACCAACAAGCAAGTAACAGAGCAACAGACCGCTTGAATCAAGTGACAAACACATTTTCAGAAGTTGCCAGGTACAACTCCTGACCCGCCCCCTGATTATTCGTCAGAGGGCAGGTCACTTCCTTAGTGTGCAAACAATCAGCGACTATCCTCCATTTCTAAATTTGAAGAGCTGAAGAATCTCTCCACTCGCTTTCGTGAAATCGCATCGTGCATATTTGTTTGCATGACGCATTGTGGCGTATTCAGTTTGAACACACCACAAAAATCCTTGATATAATAGCTTGACCTTGAGACACGCAAGGACTGAAAGTGCTTTTCAAAAAACACCTCTGGTGCTCCTGCATATTGTGCATCACTGAACATACACTCTCCCAGGTTGATCAGGCCTCGACTAGGTTATAGAGAAGAGCAGCTATCATATACTTACAGACCAGGTTCCAAGAAGGTTGACCAGGAAGTTGCCACTGAAACGTGTTGAGAGCATCTGGGAAATGACGTAGAGATTAGAGACTAGGGCAGACTGCAGGATAATGGGGATGTTGGAGGTGTAGAAGAGTTTGATGGGGTAGGTGTTGTATTGCCCACGGTAGCGTGCTGATTTGATGGGCAGGTCCACTCTGAAGCCCTGGAGAGAAACATAAGTTTATTCATAGAGCAAATACAAAGCAGTCTAGCTGCTAGCTCAGAAATAGGACACTGGGCTGTTGGTTGGTGTTGGTTACTCACCTGGAAGTATATGACCACTGCAAATACAAAGACGGTGGCGATGAGGTTCATGAGATTAGGCAGGTTTTGTCTGTAGAAGGCTTCTCTCAGGGCACGCACCTTGTCTGTGCGAGTGGCCAGCAGATGGAAGAGTGCAATGATGGCTCCTTCAAACTCAGTACCTGGATAAGCCGTAAAGAAATGCCGTTATAACACTGATTAAAAGTCTTAATATCATTTCTCAACACTTGTTTGAAAAACGCATTTGTTGCCAGTCGCCCTCACCTCTGCCGGTGTTGACGGTTGTGGGGCTGAAGGCCTTCCACACGATTGTCTCACAGATGTTGGTTGCAATGAAGAGGGAGATGCCAGAGCCCAGACCATAGCCCTTCTGGAGTAGCTCGTCAAGCAGCAAGACAATCAGACCTGCAACGAAGAGCTACAGAAACAAAAGCAGTGTTTGTATGGAGACAGTATATTTAGACAACTCAATCATATTTCTGCAAATATCACAACAATAACATCCTCTAATCCAGGAGGCTTCTTCAGTCCTCTGAATTGCTAATGATTCAATAGATTTGTAGACATGCGACTGTAGGACACGTGGAACCAGTATTCCCTTAGACGGGACTTAAAAGCATTTTTTTTTTGTTTATTAACCTGAATGATGATGAGCAAGCATATCCCAGCACCCATCTCTGAAGGGTCTCCATACATGCCGGTCATGACGTAAACAATGGCTTGTCCGATGGTGATGATCATTCCAAACACTGCAGAAGGACAGGAGAATATTATTTCCAGTTTGTAACATTACAAAATTGCAACACAGTGTCAAGAATTATTCCATGCGTGTTCACAAAATAAGTTCTGTAGTGAGTTATACTGCCTACATTTCTGAGCTCCATTGAAGAGGGCTCTGTCTTTGGGAGTGTCGCCAACCTCAATGATCTTGGCACCAGCCAGCAGCTGCATGATGAGACCAGAGGTAACAATGGGTGAGATACCCAGCTCCATCAAAGTACCTGGAGGACAAAGTGGACAACACAGCAGGTTATCAACATTATCAGCCTCAGTTAGAACAACAACAACTTAAGTACTTGACAATGCAAGAAGTCCTACAACTGTTGACCTTTGACTTCTCACATGCCTGATAACAACATTGGAATTTGCCTGAGCTGTACTCGACATAAAAGAGCTTTGGACTCAAACAGTAACAGCCTATTTGAAATATTAAATTTAAAGCACCTCTGTTGGAAGCCAGGATTACTCTCATCCAGTAGAAGGGATCTGCTGAGTCTGAAGACATGATGCCAAAGAGTGGAATCTGAAATAAAGAGAAAAATTAATTGAATAGAATGCAGAGATCCAGTGTCATCAGCAGCAGAAGCAGCGTTTTGATTTCATGAGTTATTATCATCAAGAGATACTGACCTGGCAGCACACCAGAAAGATGAAGAGTGTGATAGCGGTCCATAGTACTTTTTCTCTAAACTGAATCTGAGAGGATTAAAAAAAAAAAAGAATATGTCTGTCAATCAATTCCAGTTGCACCTTTGCACCTTATTAATATGTATTTACAGAAAACATACCTTTCTTTCTGGTTTCTGAATTTCTGGCAGAACTGCACAGAAAGGCTTAATAACCTCCAAAAATTTAACTGCAAAAAAGAAAATGACATGGTTAATACAGGGCTTCAACAATAAGTCAATTAACAACTGTCTACTAAATGAATTGCAATCAATTTGGGTCTTTTATTTCCTTTAAATAAATGTAATTCCATTAAATGTGATTATTTGCTCCTCTGACAGGACACGGTTTGTTGACAAAACAAAGCATTTGCAGACAGAGGTCAGCTGAAACAATAATAACATTGTCTTGGTAGTCTTTGTTTTCAAGTCCACAAATTAAGTTGACAAAGTCTAGTTATTTTTTATTTTAAATATCAAATAGCAGTGTAGTGTAGACACAAACTGTAAACAATGTTGAGCAGTAGCAAGGACATTCAACATACAATCCTATATACTACACTTATTAATTAAATGTATTTCACATATTTCACAGAGTATCAAATATTCTTATTGTCATAGTTTAAAAAAAAGAAAGAAAAAAGGAACATATTAGCCAACTAATTTTAGTGTACATGTGTAACTAATATCATTTAACATCGGGGAAACCCCAACTGACATTTATCAACCTTGATAATTAAAATATCCTGAGATTACAGTGCTAATTACCATAAAACAACAACCACTGCTTTTGTGTCAGACTTTAACACCAGTACCTGTCATTGCAATATCATCAAAATTAGTTTTAAATATTTTTGACTTTTTCCGAGTTTTCTTGTGCCAGGTCATCTTTAACTTAGACGCTACGTCATCACTATAGGCAGATGAACATCTGCCAGCAAAGCTGAACATGGTAGTCTGACCCATTCAACAAACAAACACAGCATCGTAAAATCGTAAATAAAACACATTTACTTAAGTCCAGCCGGGCTCAGGTGTGTGGTCATGTTTAAAATGTTTGCGGCTAAAGCTGCTCAACATCGATCACCTAGTGTCAAATCACAGAAACTGACTTTGACAGAAAGATTGAACAAATGCCACAGACTACATATTTTCACAACGTAATAATAAAACGAAGTGATAAAAGTCGAGAAGAAACCATGTCTGCCTGTTTCTAATACGGATCATATTTAATTTAAATGAACAATTACACGGCTAAGCAACGTTAGCATGATGCTAGCGTTGCGTTCAATCACAAGCGAGTGAGTAATGACTTAATAAGAGGAAGCTTGTTTTAAGAACATATATTTAAGTCTTGAAATCACTTCTGATTGTGATCGAACATCAACAACGTCATTAAAACACAGTGGAACGAAAATATTAGCTACAACTTCAAATTAGCTTCCGTTATTAGCTAGCTCAACTCCCAAGGTTAGCCGGTTAGCTTCTTGGCGAGCGGTTTTGTATGTGCGCTTAACTGTGAGATTTAAACGCGGACAGTTGAGCTCGTGGTAAGCGCGAGTGCAAAAAGAAGAAAAGAAAGACACGTACTCCCCATGTTGTCCTCCTTAGTCCAAGTCCACGCGTGTTTCTGGTACCAGTGTGAGAGCTGAGAGTGGGGTCAGTGTGGCTCCATCCAGCCGCTCCGTCAGGAAAGAGAGAGAGCAGCAAAGACACGTCACCAGTGGAGCCGCTAATACACGTCACTGCTTCTTCGACACGCACACACACCCACAGAGGTGTGAGTCACTATTCTTGCGAGGACTCAGTGTGACTTAGATTCATTTGTGACAGTTTCTTCAAAGGCCAAAATCCTGAACTTTAAAAATCTTAGATGAGCTTTTAACTGTACCGCACGAGCGTTTCTGAAAAAGTCAACGATGACGTCAGAAAGGGTCCTAAAGAAGGTGCCAGAAACGAAGAACAAACAATACACACACTCACATAGAGAAAGAAAGGGGGAGAGAGGGGGGAATAGAGAGGGAGATAGAGATGTTTAATCAGAAATCAACCGAGGTGAATAATAGATCGTCACATTAAAAAAAAGCAAAATTTCTAACGGCAATCATTTTGAGTCTTCCCGTCCTCCAGGGGGAGCCCCAGTTCTGACAACAGTAGATTCGACACACGCCTCCATTTGACTCCTCCTAATTGTGTGTGTGTGTGTGAGAGAGAGAGAGAGAGAGAGAGAGCGTATTTATATCTGTATGACTATCTTTGTGGGGTCATTTTGTCTGGGCCCCACAAGGGCCTTTTCAGGTTTAGATTAGGGATAGGATGAGGGTAAAGATGAGGGTTAGGCACTTAGTTGTGATGGTTAAGGTTAGGGAATGTATTATGTGAATGATGTATCCTCACTAAGACATTGAAACAAGTTTGTGTGTGTGTGCTCATACACAATATTAAAGAATAAAGCAAAGTGGTAGATAATGAATGAGTGAATGAAAAGAAATGACATAAGAACTTCAAAAAATTGTGTAGGAAAAGCTAAAACAGGCTTTTGAAAATACTGTCACTAAAATAAAAACTAAAAAAAGACAACAGACAATAGCAGTGGCCACACCTCAAAATAACAAAAATAAAGAGGTGTTGGACAATGTATGATAAATTAATATGTATACAATGTCACATTTGTGTGGAGGCCAAACAATTACATAAAATAAAAAAATAAAAAAATGGTCAAAATAGAAATGTATTTATTTATTATCTTCATATATGACTGAACGTTTTTACTGTAAATGTCTGTTTTAATGTAGTTTTTATGTTTGGGGTATTAATAGAAAGTTTTAGAAGGATAATATGATTTCGCAGACAATTATACACAGCTGCAGAAAACTTAACAACACAGTCCTTGGTGATTAAATCACACATGGATTGTATTATTTTCCTCAATCCCATTATCCACAACCAGAGGGCAGTACTGGTCCAGTGTTGTTTAAGTATCTCTGCTATAAAAAGTGACCTTATTAAGACCAGTAATCCTCATGGAGACCAAAACATGATCCTAATGAGACAGAACCTTTTTAATTTTTTTGTCTTTTATCACTAATACACATATCAAATGTGTGTGTGTGTGTGAGTGAGTGAGTGAGTGAGTGAGTGAGAGAGAGAGTGAGAGGCTGGTGGAACACTTAACCACTGACAACTAATCATGGAGCCACAAAGAATATGATTAGTCTAATCTATCATCTACCACTTGATTAGTTTTTAAGCATCTCACACACGCTCTTTACCCTAACCTTAACCATCACAACTAAGAGTCTGACCCTTGAAAGATGTGAGGACAAGCCAAAATATCCTCACTACGTATGGTTTGAACAATTTTTTTTTTGGGTACACAAAGTACAAATACAAACACGCACACACACGTGCACACGCACACACACACACACACACACACAGAGAGAGAATCCTCTGTTTACAATTACTCATTTCTAAAAATAAGGAACAAATTGTCTGACTCCCCTGGCATGGATGCAAATTACCCACCTGACCATGTCCTGACATTATCACCGTGTGTGTTCTCTCTTCAAATATGAGCTTCCAACACCACAGGCAGACAGAGTGTCTGTGTCGTGGTGCGTGGAGGTATGTGCGATGTGTGGTGTTCATGTTATATTATATTATATTATATTATATTATATTATATTATATTATATCATATTATATTATATTATATCATATTATATTGTATTATATTATATATTATTATATCATATTATATTATATTATATTATATTATATTGTATTATATTATATTATATTATGTTAAATTGGGAGAGAGCAGAAGTAGCTGGGATGTTAATTTAAAACAGTGTTTCCCAAACTTTCTATATGAGGACCCACTTTTGAAAAAAAATGAGCAAATTGATGGTACGACTAAATTATGGCCATATCTGTAACAGTAAGTCAAGTTTATTTATATATCATTTTCACAAACAAAGCGCTGTAGAGCTGCTACAGTATCTTAGGTTTAAACATGAGGGAATAGAGTCAGATTCTACATCTTTGTTTGACAAATGAGCGTGAAAACTGATCACATTTTCCTCACGACCGACAGTTGACTGACTAAGAACTGAGCACCAGATCTTGACGGAAAGACTGTCTTCCCAATGAAAAGCAGAGAGTGGAGGGACAGTGAGGCGTTTGCTTGTCCTCACCTCTGTGTTAGCTCTCAGCACTGTGGTCATTATATAACCACATGAACAAATATCCCTTTATCTGTGGGCAGACCAGCATGCTGCTCTCTCTGTGTGTGTACTTGTATTTATAGCTTTGTGAAAAACTATCTTTGAGGGGACGTTTTGTCCGGGCCACACAACTTTAAAGACCTTGTACAGGGTTAAGACCTGGTTTTAGGGTTGATTTTAGGCATTAGTTGTGATGGTTAAAGTTAGGGTATGCATTATGTCTATGAGTGTCCTCACTACGGAGGCGGTGCAAAAATGTGTGTGTGTGTAGACTGTGGTAGTATAGATGTCTTTGTGAGGACATCAAGGTTAAGTTTAAGGTTAAGGTTAAGGCATTTACTTGTGATGGTTAAGGTAAAGGACTACAAAGTGTATTATGTCTATGCGTGTCGTGTGTGTGTAAGTTTAAAGTTTAAGATTTCTAAGCACATAATGTCACATCTTTTTTGAATCACATTTATTTATTGTCTTTTTTTAACTCGTACTTTTTTCATAGGGTGAATGAGTGAGTGTGAAATGGATGTGTTAAATTTTTGTAATAATTTTGTTGTATGATTTGTAATGATGACAATAAAGGGACTTTGAGGTTTGAGCTTTAACCTTGAATTATCATTATTAACATACATGTACAAATAACCAAGTAAACAAGCACATACTATTTATGAACACTATATAAAGGGCTTATGTAAACACTCCCCCAAGGACGGAGACATGTCCATATGAAGGGAGAAGACATATGAGTGGGTGAGGACAGTCCTGAGTCAGTTGTGGAGACAGAGTAGAGTTACTCAACTTTTATTTATTATTCTGTGCAACACTTTGGTTCCTCTCTGACTGTTTTAAAGTGCTTTACAAATAAAGTTGGATTGGATTTCATTTGAATTTGATCAAAAACTTGCCATCATCGTCACATCACGGGACAGTGGAACCATGTGAGACAGCGGACAGCAGAGGCTCTGTCTGCCACACAAAGACACATGTCCATGAAAAACAGTGTTTCACAGTGGTTTATTTGAAGTATTTGTTGATAGTGTCCAAACTGCTGTAATTCACAGATAACGCATTTGAGTCCCGGCAGCGCTGCACTGGTCACAGTAACGTCCCGTCCCTCACTTGACCTTCATGGCTGAGCTTGAATAAAAAAAAACATGTTTGGTGTTAATGTGCTGCTACACATGGTTCATTATAGTAATTAAGTGTTCAGCGCAAACGAGCTTGACAGGGCGGACCAGCGACGGTACGACTGGAGCCTGAGGCCGATGTCTGGCAGAGAGCGTCAGCGCCATCGTTATGCAACACTGACTACATCTTAGCTCCAGATACGAGTATCTTACCAGAAAATGACTTGGGTAGAAGTTGAAGTCACTTATTATAATATTCCTTCAGTAAAATATGACATTTACTGTACCTAGGCTCAGTGGTAGGGCGAGTCTTTCAACTGGAAAGTTGGGGGTTCAATTCCTGGCTCTGCTAGTCTGTATGTGGCCTTAAGCAAGACACTTAACCCCATGTTGAAGCGTGTTAATGGGTACGAAAGATGTGTGAATGGGTAAAAACTATAGAGTAAGGCAGCTCATGAAGACTAAAAAAGCTCTATATAAATACACACCAACTCTTCTTCTTCTGATTTTATTTGGTAGTAACGAGTAACAAGGATAGTTTGTTATGTACAGATATGTACATTTTGTATTTCTACTTTGTTACAACACTGAGCTCCAGTTTATCTTTTCCCTCTGTCCACGTCTCTGTCAGAGAGCGTGATCGAGTGAGCAGTCGGTGTTGTCATGTGTTCATAAACTAGCAGGTTGGGCCTGTTTGTGGTTAAAACATGTGTGTTATTAAAGGTGCCATGCACATCTCAGGAGAAGGTAAAAGTGAGAGCAGGCTGTAAATAAAACCACGCCCCCAACAAACCTGACCATGCGCATGATTACGCAGCTCAGTGACACAATGGAGAGACACCTACA
This sequence comes from Solea senegalensis, assembly GCF_019176455.1. Lineage (NCBI taxonomy): Eukaryota > Metazoa > Chordata > Actinopteri > Pleuronectiformes > Soleidae > Solea > Solea senegalensis. Next base: position 8,607,011 of record NC_058024.1, on the reverse strand, counting down.
TGACTCAGTGTAACCGCTAATCGCTAACATACACGTGTGTCAACTATACACACAGGGTGTGGTCCAGGTGGAGCTGAAAGTGAGAATTTACGAGTTCCTAAGTCGGAAGTTTCAACTTAAATTCTGCTTTTAAGTCGGCTTTTTCAACTCACAGTTTGAGCAACACGGGGTGGCAACTGGCCACCCCAAATCCTACATATATTATATATATAGTTACATTTTATGATAAAGAGAAAGAGGCAGATTGAGAAAGAGGCAGATTTCTTCCTTCTGCTAATTTCATTCAAGTCCTTGAGATTTTTTTGTTTGTATTGAATGTTTTGTTTGGTTCCCCCTGCTGAGGAAACTCAGGACAATTCCAGGTCAACAAGGACATCTTAATCTTGGTGTACCACTCACTGATTGAATCAGTTCTTCACCATCGACTCCAGCTCAGCATCAAACACAAACCAAGACTCATAACAATAATAATAATAATAATAATAATAACATTACAAGTAATAAACCATTGTAGCAAAATAATTGGCTCACCCTCAACTCCCCTTGTGTGAACTGAACTGAACTGTAAGCAGCCCTGATCACAAACGGCGCTTCACACCCTCTCCACCACAGTTACACTATAAAGTATCATTAGCACAGAAAAACCTCTGCATCTCTGCGTTAGCCGCCCTGAACAGTTACAGCAGTGCTTTAAAATGTGGTTCTTGGATTCTTGTTACTTTTGGGTACATAAAATACAGTATATCTCATCTTATCAGTCAGAAAGTAGCAACCTACAGTTGCCAGAGCATGCTGGCTTGTCTCTGCACAAACACGGTACTTACTAACTTAACTGGATAATGCGATTCATAGTCTGATTACTCCTGCATGTATATGCTTAGTCGGGCTGCAGTGGGAATTTCCTCCCTGGTCTTTGCCCGGACGTATAAGGAGACATCATATAGACGGCGGCAGCATCTCTGACAAACACCAGAGCCAGAGACATTTTCAGTTATCCTTTCTGCCTTTCATCTCTCCCTTACATTACATTACTGTCCTGTTTATGTAACTGTCTGTCTGTGCAGAGCTCGTCACCATCACGTAACCACAGTTTAGCACCTGTCAAAACAAGCGTGGCTCTGTCCCTGATTCATATACGTCACTCTCGCTTTCTGTCTGCATGTCTGCACTCATACTAGACTCAATTAATATTTTGTCTTTATTTTGAATTCAAACAAATTCCAGCTGTACAAACTCACATGAGGCACGAGCGTGGGTTTGGGTTGGATGAAGCCAAAACTGCCCAAATCTGGCGTGAAAGCTTCAAACCAGACCAGACCAAACCTCAACAAAACACTAAAACACAGCCAAACAGTCATTGTAGTGACTAGTCAGTCCAAAACAAAGAATGGACTTTTGGAACAGCCTGTCCCAAAGTTGTTTCTGCTTCAAGATACAGTTTGAAGATCATGAGTCAACACAGATTCAGGGGTTAATGACTCTAATGATCAGGGTGTAATTGTTCATTGTTACAGTTACTTTGGTTATGGTAACAGTGCACAGGGAGTGTCTGAGTCATTTCTGGAATGGTGGGTGTCAGATTTATTCAAGACAGCGGCCATAACGTGGTGCATCCCTACAAATAACATTAGTTCCCATGTAATCCAGTGTAATGTTCATATTAATGTTTAATAAAGAAATATAGTTTAAAATACCATGTCACACACTATAAAAAGTGTAGCTCACTAAATTAAAAGTCACTAAGTTCAAGTTAACTTTTAAGCAAAGGTAGTTAATTTACATCCCATATGCATTTAACCATTTAACACAATTCCTGTTATTTATATCGACCTGAAATTATGAGTTATAAGACTCATTGTGTTTGCACTGCAATGTCGGCTACGGCGAGAATAAACGTCCCCAGTGTCAATGTCACTGTTCACTCTTTGTTCTCTGGAGGAGGATGAGGGAAAAGTTTATCAGGCTGTGGAGGATGTTAGAATACTGCAGGCCTGGACTCATGTGTTGAAAAGCACCGTGGAGACATGCTAATGGTCAGATATATTCAGTCTGTCAGGTTCTGTGGATCTCTGTGGATTTAAGGTCCCCAGTGGACTCTGACTGTGTAGCAGGAGGTTTTCCTGCCAACATGGCGCTTTAAAAACAAACCGACTCATGTGTCAGGGAATACTCGTGTGTCTGATGAACGAGGGCGTTAATCTTTTGTGGCCCCCGAAAAAGCTTTGACACCATTTAATACCCGGCCACGTCTGCGATGTCTGCTGTTGCCATAGTGACTTCAAAGTGTTATGCAACTGCTCTACTTAGCGTGGCACCCTTGACAAAGCAATGGGCTCCTATAGATATGTCATACCATGACATACATGGACCAGGGCACAGCTCATCAATGAATCTACAGTAAGCATGTGGTGAAATATGCAGTACATGCACGTATACACACACTACATGCAAACTATACATACACATGTACACGGTTACTGTACGTACATGCATATACATGATACATGGAAAGACATACCCAACGAACATGTGTATACATACAGTACATACAAGCATAAGTACATTCATACATGTACATGTGTATACGTGTACAGAACGTACACTATATACATATGACAGACTGGGATCCATTTGATGGTTTAGAGCAGCCGACTGACCCTTAAGCTGTTATGCAACCCTAATACACACAGACACACACAGTATTAAAGGAGTTGGAAGAGCTTATCTTCTCCATCCTCTTATCTATCTATCTATCTATCTATCTATCTATCTATCTATCTAACTATCTATCTATCTATCTATCTATCTATCTATCTATCTATCTACCTACCTATCTACCTACCTACCTATGACGCTCTATTACTGTAAATAAGGTGTGTGTGTGTGTGTTAGTCTTAACCCTGACCTGACCTGGACTCTTAAAGATTAAACTGTCTGTCTGCTCGGCGACTTCACTGGGTTACATTAAAGACTTTGACCTTTTAACGTACTGTGCTGAGCCACTATGGGATTACTGAACAGAACTAGGTCCCCAAGCAACAACAACACACAGGTATATAAAGAGACCACTAATGACAGCGTTACATTTACAGTTAAAGGGACAGTTCAGGCTTCCCTTAAACTGTACTTCTTTCACAATTGTAAACCACTCACTCTCCTGCTTCACAGTCCATAGAGCAAATCAGTGATTTTAACTCACAAGAACACAGAAACTGCTGCTCTACTGCTGCTTTGTTTGGTCAATTTGTGTCACTTAGGTAAAGCAAAACAAAGTTCATACACCAAAGTCACAAAATGACACATTTGTGACTTCTTCTGCTGATTTTCTCTATGGACTTTGGTGCGAGAAGAGAATGATTTACAAAGTGACATAAACTTCAATTTCCAGTTAGGAAATGCTGTCTAACAGTGACATAAAAGCATGAAAAAACATTCTTAATATATCACAGACTTTGTAAATAAGGTGGGTTGTTTGTAAAGTAATGAAAATATTGTTCCTACTGTGAGCCACGTTTTCAGTGAGGGAGTGATGTTGGGTGAAACTCACCTCACAAACACACTGAAAAACCCCTGAACTATCCCTTTAAACATTCTCAATCGTTGACACTCAAGCCTGAGATAAACCCTAATCATTTAAAATATTGGATTGATGTAAAGGTCATTCATCTGCAAAGATACTGAACTACTCCCAAAAACACGTACAGAAAAGTGAGAACATTGTTTTTCTTCATTTTGGACATAAAGATGAGTCATAAGGAACTTGGATGTGTATGTGTCGAACCTCACAGGACAAGCTATTCCCGTCCAACACGCAGCGAGCATGTGGCAGATGGTGATATGCAGGAGGTCACTAAACACATGGCCACCGTGATATGATGTTCTCTGACCAATAAATATGACAAAGGCCGATGGTTCGCCGTCCACATCGGTCTCAGTTGGTACATTCCGCGGAGGGGACACACTGAAGTGGTTACAGTCTGTTTACTCTGGTGACACGGGCCTGTTTCTGCTTAATTGCTCTTCACCACAAGATTGCTGCTGCTGCTGCTGCTGCTGCTGACGGTGTTCCAGAGTCAGTGACGCCTCCTCCTCCGCCTCTCTGTCTGCCTCAGACCGGCTGGAGACGAGCGAGACTGGCTGAAACAGCCACAGATGCCAACATTCACCTCCTGTCACCAGAACAAACCTCCATCTCTGTATTAAAAGAGTCATTCTTTACTTGAGACCAGTGCTCAGCAACTGGCGGCCTATGGGCCAAAACAGATCGGGATCCGATCTTTTTAAAAATGTTTTTTTTTTTTTAAATTAAATTTTTTTTTATTTACATATACTTATATATATATATACATATATATATATAATTTTTTTTTTTATAAAAAAAGAACTCAAACTCGTCACACTACAGGACATTTGGCCAGATTTCTGCCCTTCTGACAATTGTGGGTGTCTTCTGATTTGAGGCTGGATTGACAGGGCAAATTATCCTGTAGTGTGAGGGTTAATTAATCAAATTTTGGACACACTTTTTCCACAAGTGTGGACAAAAGTTTGTGTCCAAACATGTAAAACATTTGTACACACAACCAGTCAAAGGTTTAGACACACTTTTGTGTCCAAACTGACTGGACTGGACACATACTGTACATGTTCGACCCAGTGTTGCCAAACTATCTCACACTTCTGTGTCCAAACCAGTCAAATGTTTGGACAGTTTAGCTTCAACACACTTCTGTGTCCAAAAAAGTCAGAAAGACACAAATGTTTGACGGTCTCAAACGTGTGTCCAAAGCAGTCACACTTTTGCATCCAAATTTACTGACCAGTCACACTTTTGCTTTGACTGGTTTGGACACTAAAGTAAAAACATTTGGTCACACTTTTGTGTCCAAACCAGTCATTTTGGACACAAAAGTGTGACTGCTTTGGACATAAGAATGTGTCTCACAAAGTCTCAAACTGACTGACCAGTCACACTCTTTTTGTGTCCAACCCAAATGTTTGAACACACTTTTTTGTCGAAACAGGTCAAAAGTTTGGTCAAAAGTCTGGTTTGGACACAGAAGTAGGACCAAATATTTTACTTTAGTGTCCAAACCAGTCAAAGCAAAGGTTTGGACAGATTTTGGTCATCTCTTCCACTGGGACCTGTGACAGGGTGGGTGTCCCCTCATCCTCCTCTTGTTTACAGAGTCATGATTGGGAGAGAAACTGGCACGAGAGATTAGGCGATGCTCCAGTTTTGTTATTGAAACATGCTGCTCCACGCGTTCGCTCCTGTTCTGCTCACATGTCACGTACTACACCTTTACCAGCTCCAGAGAGGACAGACACAGACGTTAGCACAAACCAGTCTTTAATTTTGTCCTCCAACAGACTGTGGACAAAGACAGATGTACAAGATAGAGGTATCCAAACATGTCAAAATAACAATATTAATTTATATCATTATTGTAACATTAATAACATGGAATGTAGTTCTCTCTCCATCCACATCCTGTTTTGACCGTTTAGTTATATATTATGAAACATGTCAAATGAATAAATAACTATATATATATATCCTCTGTCTCTGATAGCGATATGAATATATACTCTCTTTGAGTGGCGATGAACGGGGAGAGAAGGATGGCGGGATGAACAGGCAAAGGGTGAAGGACGGAGAGTGTCTCTTCCTGTCAACGATGTCCTTGTACACACACACGACGGCCCGTGCTCCCAACCCTGTCTCAGTCCAAACACACACTCACTCAGCAGAGTGTGTTTAAGTGCAAATATGTGTGTGCGCAAAACACCGACACTTTCTTTGGAATAGGACATGATGAGGGGGACATTTCTTCTGTCTTACGCTTCAAACTGCTTTTATTCGTGGGTTAAAACAGAACGATGACAACAGGTCAGTCCTCTATGTTACGTGCAAATCCCGATGAGGGACGTCAGGTACATCATGAAAACACCAGCGGCAGAAACAGGAAGGTGCAAAGAAAAAGACAGTTACAATAAGAGGAGGTTAAATCTCTTCAGTAGTCCACTCCTCTTGTCTTCTACAGTTCAGTGTGTGTGTGTGTTTCTGCACCTGTGTGTGGCTTCAGTTTGTGCTGTGGTTCTCCAGCTCGGAGATGATGGTGATCAAGTTCTGGAGGCCAAAGATGTAGCCGCTGTCCTGGCCCTCGTGCACCACACTGTCCTCGCAGTAATGTCTGCAGGTGGTGTGAGCAAAGTCTATCATCCTCACGTCCACCAGGGGGCTGCAGGAGTCTGAGAGGGACAGACGGGACTGGCTGACACCTGAGCTCTCACTGCTGCTGCTGCTGGAGCAACTGCTGCTGACGTCACTCGGCGTTGACGAGCTGTGAGGGAAAACGAGCGCTCCTGCTACTTCTCCCTCCTCTTCTGCCTCCATTTCTGGCTCAGCCTCCACCTCCTCATCATCCTCGTCCTCGTCTTCTTCTTCAGAGAGTCCGCCCTCAGTGCGTCGGCGTGTGTGTTTGCGGTGCGGCGCGCCATCATAGATGATGAGCAGGGAGCTGGAGTAGAAGCGGTAGGACTCGCAGGCTTCCAGAGCAGCTTTCATATCTCTGAGTCGCTGCAGCACCGGCGAGAGGAGCTCCTGTCGGAGACGCTGTCCACTGTGAAAGAACTGGAACAAAGCCTCTTTGAAGTCAGGCAGGTTCAGCTTGCGGCCGTGGTACTTGTTCATGAACGTCAGTTGTCCTGTGTCAGACTGATAAACCTGAGAGGACGGAAAAAGACGTCACAAGAGAAAAAGGATAAGATTCTTTTTCACTCCAGGGAAAGTAGTGGCCTACATTTAGCTCCACAGCTACACAAAGCTGTTTTGTTGTGGCAGGATTTTGGAAACACTTCTGGGTCCAAACCAGTCAAAAGTTTGGACACAATTATGTTTGGACAGCCTTCTGTCCAAACCATTTTTAGTTGCATTTTTATCAACTGCTTATATAAAAAATAAATCATATATTAAATTGGTGGATGTTGTCATCGTCCTAAACTTTATTGAAAATGCCCAGAATGTCAAACTATTCCCTGAAAACAGCGTCATGAACACAGAGAGGACAGTTTGGACTCGAGGCTCACCTGCATGCCACACAGACGGACTCCTATTGAGGACGACGTGCTCTGCTGACACTTTCGGATCTGCATGGCCTTCTTCTCCTCCGAGGCATCGTCCCCGTGCTGCCGCGTCCCCATCTTCAGGTCCAGCACACACGGCACCGTGTGCTGCCATGTCAGGTTCTCTAACAGGATGAATTCTGGGAAAACTGAGTCAAGGAGGAAAGTAAATGCAGTTGGGCGAAAACAAAGATGAACTGTGTAAATATACAGTGGATATATCTCAGCGGAGTGTGACGGCACACTCCTCCTGTGTGTTTTTATTGGGGCCTTTGTTGTGGTAGCTGGTGCAGCAGTTGCATTTGAAGACTACAGGAAACATCAGACCCTGAATATAAATGCAGTGTTTACAAGACAAGGACATGCTAACACATTCCCATCACCTTTGACCTCTTATGTTTTCTGGAAGTTACGATTTCAGGACGTCCTGTTCACGATGTCTATGCAGTGATTATGAGTTCCACTTTAAAACGCAGCTGTGCAAAAGGCTCAGGGAGACGTCGAAAATACAACAACAAGGCTTCACAAGCTACGAGGCCACGCTCCCTCTGCACACAGCTTGCAGTGGACAGCTGTTTGGCCTTTGGGCCTTGTCCTCACAGAAACACAAACAACTATTTAGCTGGTGTCAGTCCTTTCTGAGATCAAAGAAGCTGCACTTTCATTATCAAGAACTCTGTAGATTATATTCTCAATTAATTAATTAGTAGTTTGGTCCATAAAATACTAGTAAATATTGAAATATGGTTATTAGTCTTTCACAAACCTCGAAATAATGACGCTCTCCAAGGATTATATTAACTAAGTCATTGCAACTGTGTTTATCAGCTGAAACTGTCAAATTAGACCAGAATTCTTTTAAACCAGCTTGAGAAACCAGTATTTCTCTAAACAAATAAACCTGGATCACTGTTGGTGAGTAGAACAAACATGAAACAAACAGTGGATTTCAGTGTCAGTGAAAGGATACTGTACTGGTTGCGGTGCTTGGCGTTCTCCTTCATCCTCTGCAGATGCTGCTGGTGACACTTGAGACTCCACGGGTTGTGTGTGAGCTGCGGGACCGCGTTGCTGTGACAGCAGAAGGACACAGAGAGAGCGCGAGAGAGAGATCCTTGTTAGTTTGACACAAAAACACACAAATTAAAAAGCAAACAAAACTGTATCTGTTACTGTCTGTGTGCATGTGGAACACCGCACGCCTCCCGTCCTGCGTCCACAAACATCATCATCCCTGCAGTTGTTGCTTCACTTTAAAACTCAGTAAATAGTTATGTGAATCTCACATAACTACCTCTCACTATTCACAGCCTGTTCTCTTGTAGGCAGTAAACTCACTGTCTTTAAGCATCACATGAGCCTATTAAAGTGTAAGGATGGCTTGATACAAGGGCTGCAACTAACTGTTATTTTCATAATCCCTTTATATGTCGATTATTTTCTCGATTTAATCCAGAAAATGTTGAACAAAGCAAACCAAAATTATTCAGTTTTAAGGATTTCTGTGTTAAATGGAGCACAGAAACCAGAAAATATGCACAAAAGAAGCTTTCACAACGAGACAGTTTGCATTAATTATTTACACTCTAACAAATGATCAAAATAGTTGATAAGAATTCATTTAGTAATCGCTTAATTGCTGCAGTCCAACTTTATAGCACTTTTGTTCGATGCGAAAAACAGAAATATTAATAATGTACCACATCTGAGTCAACCTACTGTGAATATCTTGACCATGTCTACATGACTATGTGGTGATTTGCTACCAATGTGATTGGATATTAGTGTTAAGTTGCAGAGGTGTACTTAATATAATCTTTACACGTTTGCGGTAAAGCAGCTCTGCATCCATCAACACATTATCTTCAATTCAATATCTGTGTCAAGTCAACCACACCCTCGTCTTTATTGAGACAAACCACTCCCTGAGTGTGCTGTGGTGTGTGAGGACATTTAAATTTAAATTCTTTTAAATTCAACCTCACCTCTTGTCCTTGTCTTTGCGAGTGTGGCGGCTCCGGCCGTCTTTACTGTAATTGTCACTGTCCACGAGCAGCGACGACGCCACCATTTTGCCCCACTTGAGCAACTTGCTCTTGGGCTCGCAGTCGGCCGACGGGTCCTTGTTCTCCAGATCTGTCGCTGGGTCGCTGTGCAGCGGGTAAGCGATGAGGCAAAGATTCCCTTCCTCGTCCTCCTCGAAGCTCACCGACACCTCACCTGGTGACAGAGACAGGACAATGTCTGTTAAGACAACTGTGTGATGGAGCAATCAGGACTACACTGACGCACAATTACGCCGACACTAACAGACAAGATCACTTCCAAAAGATATTTGGTAAATTATTTATTTTATGCAAGTTATTGGAGAAATCAGGCATGGCCCATCTGTGGGTCCCGACCCAGTGTTTGGGAATCACTGGTTTAACCTTGTGTTAGGTGCAATCACATTCCTGTGCGATACTCCCTGTGGTTGTCACTCTGCCCAGTTTTTTTCAGCACTGTATTAAAATGTCGTACGTTTATTACACAACAGGATATGACACACCCTGTTGATCATTTTCTCGATTGAAAATGTGGATCAGTGTTTCTCAAATGTCCATAATATCCACAATATGGAGCAAAGAATCAAAGAAAAAAAATTATTTTAATAGTGAATAAAACCCTCAAACTGATGATGATTAATTTAGTAATCGATTAATAATTGATTAATCGTGTGATTATTTCAGCCCTAATAGAATACAATCACCTTGTGGGGAAAATCATTTTGAGCTCAGTGATGCTGCATACATCACAATCAATAAATAAATGGTATATATATCACAGTTAAACAATCATTTTAATTGTAATAAACAATAATAACTACATTCATCTGTCAACATTGCACAAATTGCCCTCATCTCCATATTGGACAGACACTTGTACAGCACTGCAGACAATGTTAATGCAGCAGCGTGACCGCACGAACAGATCTTTATGTCTCTGCCAAAATCTTATTTAAAATGCTGATGGAAAGTGTGAGGAAATAAAGAAGAAGGCAAGAAAAACGCTGACTGCTGTCAAAAAATATTCACAGCACAGCATGAGAAAAAGAAGATAAGAGCCACAATCAAGGGAGTGTTTGTTGTACTTCAGTGTTCAGGAGGAGAACATTAAAGGAATAGTTTTTTTATTTAGACTAAGGGTGTGAGTGCTCATGCAGAGTCAGTGCATGACGTCAATGTGAACAGGGACATCTAAGAAAAGATGCCATAGATGGCCCAATTTCACCTCTACATTTGGGATACTTATAGCGAATGACCACGTTATCACACGATCCTGGCAGTTACATACAAACAGCTGATCTGCCACATGCTTTTCCACTGCATCGGCTGTAACCTACGACCGCTAAGAAATACCTCACGCTGCTGCCACTTCAATGAAGCGGAACTGTCCCTTCAAACGCAGAAGTGGAGCTTCTGAGTGGCTGCTTTTGTATCACCTTTCACTTCTCTCCTGGCGACACAAAGGCGACAGCTGACGTGGGCCGTGAGACGCTCCATCTTAGATAACGTTTAAAGGGGATGTGCTGCTGTTGACGCCGATGGAGGCTTAGCCCACTTAGCTGTATTTTTTGAATACGCATTTATTAAAAAACACTACTGAGAAATGAGAGATGGGGAGTCATAAACTGATTCATTTGAACTCCAAATCAGTCTAAAATACAAAACAATATCTATGTTGTACTATGTTCATTTCCTTTTCTATATCTTTTAAATTATGAAAACTCGTATAAAAAAACATGGTTGTGGCGGTCGAGTCTTCTTCTCTGTAGCTGTCCCCAAATTATGGAATGGTTTAGTACTTCCAATTAAATCTGCCTCCACTACTGAACATCTTTTCACTTTTTATCATGATTCACTGTGTACTTTGGTCAACCCTGATGTTTTTAGACATTAAATTGACTTGACTTGAGTTGACATCATCCTGGTGCCAGGACTGGATGGACAGTGGCATTTAGAGAAGCTGCTCACCTCACGCACGCAGGGGGAGGGAGGTGACGTAGTAAACCAGTCCAACTGTCAGTTGCTGAAGTCCCTCACAGTGCTTTTTCTTTGGTATTCTAAAAAAAAGTGAGGTGTTGCTGCTGTTTGAGAGTGTGTCTAATTTTTGTTGAATATTCCACAGTCACCTGCAGGTTTCATTGTCCTTTTCACTTGACCTTTTGTTCTCCAGCTGCTCTTTGGCTCCTCACTAGTTATTTTATCCCAGTGAAACACACACTTACCTTTGTTAGTGCAGCTTTCTACAAACAAGCCACCCAGTTGTGGTGTCTTGTTTATAGAAGGCTCACTTGCTGCAGCCGCAGCAGCGCCCTCCTGTGGAATAGTTTGGTACATGCTACTGACAAGAACCTACAAACATGTCACTAACATGCACATTGAGCTGTGACACAACTAAAGAGAGGTGCAAACCACTAACAGCAAAGCAACGCACACAAACTGGTTTTGGGGACGGCTTGTTTTCATTACCTCTGTACTGAGGTGTGAACTTCCTCATTGCAGCAGGCAGACTCTTGTAGAATTGATGCTCGCGTGGGATGAGGGGCTTGCAGATGGTCTGCTCGCTGAAGCGCAGAACGCAGGAATGTCCCCCCACCTGGTGCACGAAGGGCTCAAGCATCACCCCTTTGTCCATGTAGCACTGCTGGTGCTGCAGCTGGTTCTGCTGCTTCTGCTTCTCCTCTGCTTTCATGACCTCCTCGGCCTGAGCCTCCACAGCCGGACTCATCCTCCTCTGGCCCTGACAACACCGCCGCGGGCATTAGACTCCTCAAGCACGCACACACAATGCGGTGGGAGCCTCGTTTGGCAGGGACACGCACCCACTCTCTCAAATGCTGCAGATCCACAGAAGACTAGTCCTGGTGTCTTGCACGTTGTTTCCAAAGAGGTCCTCACAATCCGTTGCTGTTGTTGTGAGAACGAGATTCTGCTGGGTTGAAAACAATGGACAGGAAGAAGGAAATGAAAGAGAAACAAAAAAAACAACCATTTAAAGGATGTTTAATTCCTTTATCACTCCTTTGGTGACAATTCCTAAAACTAAGGATAAACATAAGTTCTTTTGTATCCTGTTTAAATGTTGACGTTTGGACCAGTGCTGCAGCAGCAGCAGCAGCAGAATAAGCAAACACTAACGGGTCCTGCTCGAGTCTAGGCTGCAGACTGACTGCTCTCTAACAGCTGAGAGCTTGCACACAACTAGTGAAGCTCTCACAAGCCTGACATTTAGGGCCGCCCCATTTTGCAAGCAATCCACCAATCAGGAGCCAGAAAAGCAGGTTGTTGGGTGGTAACCCCTTAGGAGAAAGGAGCGAGCAAACAAAGACAGTGGTGGGAGGGGTTGAGTCTGGGGGAAGGGAGGGAGAGGACAGAAGAATAAAAACAAGACGGCAGGATGAAGCTGAACTCAGCTGTTTTTCTGTCTGTGTGTGATAAAGGAGAATTAACAACCTGACAGAAAATAAGCTATATATAAAGTGAGGTGAAGGGAAAGAAGAAAAAGCAGGATCAGAAACTGTAACACACTAAAACTTTCATCAAACATAAATAAAATGACTCAGTAAGTGCACAGAAAACATGGCCAGAAAAGAGCGGTGCAAAATAAACACTTTTCACACTGCATAATATACATTTTGCTTAAATTTTGATCTCTGGTTCTGTCATAGTCAAACATACCAACAATCCTCCATTAGTAACCACAGTGAAAAACAAACAGTTGACAAACTTAAAAAAGTATTTAATTTGGTAACACTTAACTGATTTTAGTTCAAGATTCATCACCAGCGCTCCTTTACTTCAATATCTTGTTAATTTTACGTGCTTTTATTGTGATGTGTAAGTGTTCTCCGCAGTAGAATGAAGGAAAGTTTCTAACAAAGTTGAAAGTGTTATAATGCTGAGGGTCTAGAATATAATATAGAATATAAGGATCAGATATATTGAGTCTTTCAGGTTCTGTGATATATCGCTCGATCTACATTAGGATTAGCTTTTCCTGCCAATATGGCAACTATATGCTGTGTTTCCATCATGGTACGAGTTCTGTTTGGCTTGCCCACCGTCTATTCTCATATAAAGCTTGACGTACAGCCAACGTGACAATATACAAGACAGTAAATGCTTTGGGGGACCTGGTGGCTTACAGCTATTGACATTTTAAAGGCCGACAGAAAGTGAAAAAGAAGACAAATGAGAACAGAGGTCAGGATGTTTTGAAGTTCAGGTTGAGACAGATGGGTAATGTGAGGGGGACAGAGGAGAGTTTGTGCTGTAGGGTTGTTACAAAATAAACTGTTTTTTTCAAACTTCATCACAATGCAGACACAGGTGACTACATCGATACAGGGACGGCACATAATCGGCTCAAATTCAAGGTAATACTGCCTTCAAATGGACATTTGCAACCAGCTATGAGAGCAAGCATGTTTGGCTGAGATGAAAATAAATAGCATGGGTAATTAATGAGCTAATGTGAGCTAGTTCTAATTGATATTTATGGTAATACTTATTGGACCACTGATATTGTTTGATGGAACCATAGTTCTGTGCATTAGTATGTAGAAAAGTCAGATTGCAGTGTATCGTGCTGCATCATGGTATCAAACAGAATCAAATTGTTGACCTGATAATTTTAACCTAATTCAATTTTGATGGAAATTATAATCTGATTTTCACCCTCCCAGCATTATTTGACCCAGATTATTTTAACTATGCAAAAAACATCTTTATGAACCAGTCATGTTAATCCATCTTTAAAACGTGAGTGGGAAACTTCTCCAAAGATGTGTGCATATTGTATTGTTGACTTTTCATATTGGTGCGAGTACATCATGTACGAGTGGGTGCCTCTCTGTGCACATGTATGTGTGTGGTGTGCATGTGTACTGTGTGTTAAATTGAACTGAAGCTGGTTGTGCAGGGAACAGAAAGTCAGGAAGCCCCGCGCTAATCTCTCTAATCCTATTGCAACACAGGAATAAAATAGGCCAGGACAAACAGGTAGAAAATAGCAACAGTTACACTTTGACACGAAAATGATTCCTGAAGAATCAGCTTAAGAATCAGCTTAAGTTTTAGTCTATTTTTTATTTACACTGAAACAGCACTTTGGGAGCATGTAAACAATATTTTTGGAAACGCGTGCCAGAGTTATCACTTTATGATTTTCTTTCCTTAGTTTCTTGTTGATTATAGACATTGTAATGTATACTTATTTAAATAAAGCTTTATTAAAAAAAATAAAAAGCATGCAGGCTTTATGAGCATGCTCCACGTCTTCTCCGTAGTCTGTGTTTTTGCCACCTACAGGTCTGGCATATGTACTACAGTGTTTAGAGTTGTTTGGGGAGGTTTTGTGTGGATGACATTTCTTGACAAATACAGTATGGAGAAAGTTCTGTGGATAAAGCCTTAAATACACATATACAATTACCACTGACCACTTTTTTTTTCTTGGTAATGATGCTACTTGTTAACCAAGGCTAATAGGAATCACTGAAGTGATGGAGAAAATGTCTGCAGGCAATAACCCAGAGAAAAGAGGGAGAGGAAAGTGAAAGACTTGACCTTGGAAGTAATGTGCCAAATGCAGCATGTGGCACTTTTCACAGTGCTGCTCGGACAAGTGCCAATCACACGTGGAGACAATGGGATGTGCAGCCAACAGGAAGTTGGAATAACAGTACAAAAGGACATGCAAACTGCTCCTGATAAAATCAATGATTTTCCAACCTTGACTTGAAGGAGAGGACAGATTGTAATCGGTCTAACAAGATACACCAAGGAAACTGGTGTCCATTTGTAAATGGATTTTAAAGTCCTCAATTCCTGCCTGATTATCCGGCACAGATATATATTTTACACATTTTTAAATGGATTGCATCCAGTTTTGTTGTACAGAGTGAATGGCAATATATTTATTTTATTCTACTGTAAAATACTGCAAAACTATTAATTTGCAGACACTCGACTCAAACTTCAGCCCTTCAGGCCAGTGGTGTAGGGCCATGTCACAAAAACCTCAGAGAAAGAACTAGAAGATTTGCCTTGCTTCCTGTAAAGGTGACTGTCAATGCCAAACACCAAGCCTAAGCCACCAGGTCACCCCAACACTACATTGTTTTACCTGATGTTCCACTCCATTCAAAGCCATGCAGGCAACTGTCTCAACATCCTCCTTGTGATAAAATAAACACGCTCACTGAGATCAAAGGGCTCACTTAGCAGCCTTAATCTGTCCGCTTTCATCTATCAACATCAACAGAGCAGCTAAGGGGGCAGAGAGGGGATGTCGCTGAGGTTATCAAGTGGGTCAGGTTTTATTGAATCAAGGCCATGGCAGCACCATGGAGCTTTGCACCAAGTTCAAGCAGCCAAGAAATATGATATGTGTGTTAAGAGGACTTAACTGAGAGAGGTGTTTGTTGAGGGGAGCGGAGGAAGGAAGGGTGGACTGGTTAGAATAACCGGTGCTCGGGTTGAATTCATTGTATATAAAAAGTGGAATTAGTCTTCCAGTTTGCTGGTTGAGGAACAACCAGGAAGTGAGCGTGGCCACCACGAAAGAACTCTTAACCCTTAACCCCCTTCGCTTCGGCACGGCACGGCGTAGGTTGGTTTTCTACTATGAAATAGTGCCTACTCAATGTTGGCATCACTGCAGTTGTTTTCAGTGTGCTGAATCATTAGAATCAGTTAATTAAAATATTTGATCAGTACTTCCTCCATGACTGGAGCACAGACTCCGCACTGGACTGCAGCTCGCTGGTTGCGATAGCGATCAGCAGTGCTGTCACTAAATACACCAGACTCCTCTGTTAAATATTAAATATATTGTACAATACATTGTTTATATTGCCATAAACATCCATCTATTGTCTACTGCTTTATCCCCAGTGTTGTAAAAAGCGGAAAATTATTTTTATTTTGGATAAACACTCTTTTCAAATATACTGTACATTCTGACGCATCCCTTTGAACTCCTACAAATATTGATAATATCCTCACTTTCAACTAGCGGTGCTAGGTTGTGGAGTTTTTGTTCTGATGACCTTATCACCTGCAGGAGTCTTAAAAGATTTACGATGAGACAAATAATCTGAATGAGGTGGCACCGGTCTGGATTTAACCAGACCGATTTGCACCGCGGCCAAGGAGATACGTGCACGAACACAGCGACTCAGATTCATGTACCCTGAAGGCGTGAAGACAACACATTCAGACAGGCGGAAACAGAACAACACACACACAAAAACACAAAACACACACACACACACAAAGATGCAACAAAAGCCACATCTTAAAAACAATCACACACAAACACACACTGCCTCTGCAGGGACTGTACCTGGCTCACGCTCAGTGGAAAAAAGGCTGATCTTACCTGTGAGGTGATTTGCGGGGTCATTTTCCAGACTGATTACCTCACCTCACATCACGCTAGATAAACCCCACTAACCAAATCCTCCTAGGTCACCAAACACCTATAAGCCCGCACTAAAAATACCACATGCTTTTGGAAATTCAGGCTACGGAATAGTTATTAATAAACAAAGTCTGTCCCGAGCCAAAGAGCAACACACAAATAAACACAGGCATCATACAGAAGGGAAACAATTCACTGGCTATCACTGTGAACACATGCACCACATACTATCAAATCACAATGGCCAAGTCCTGGTGACAGTTCCTGTCTAACCCTGTAATGATGCAGCTGTACAAGTGTGTTAATTCTGTCACTGTCTACTGTTGCTCTCCTTGTCTGTATCACACATAAAACTATCTAGAAACATCAGAAACAGTTTGGGTACCTACAGTGCTCTTACGTTTTCATTTCAACCACATTAATGATTATTTTCAAAATCGATTCACCTGTCGACTATTTTCTCAATGAATCGAGTAATCGTTGAGTCCAGAAAATGTTGCTCAGTGTTTCTGGAAATGATGTTGTTCTTAATGTAACAAAATTATTCAGTTTTAAAGATTTCTTTGTTATATGGAGCAAAGGAAACCAGACAATATTCACATTTTAAGAAGATGAAAAAACTTGTTTTAATTATTGAAAAAAACAACACAATAATGAGTAATCCATTATCAAAATAGCTGACAATTAACTTAGTAACAATTAATAATTGATTAAGTGAGTAATTGTTGCAGCTCTAAAGTCAAGTGTGCAAAATTTAGAAGAAATTATTTTCATTGAGCAGAAATTGAAAATAAAATAAGCATGGTTCATTTTAACAAGTGTATAAATTGTTGCTTTTCATTACCTCAGAATGAGCTTCTTATATTTTTGTTCAGCTCTACGGAGGCCAACGATGGACAAACTAAACATCTTTTGAGTTTTGATGCTAAGTGAAGGTTACGTACTGTAAGGTGGTGTTAATCAGCTGTAACATGGCAAATTTGATCAATGTTAAGCTGCAACTTTAACCTAGTAAATGTGCTTTAATTTTACTTTGCTTTTAAGGAAGATTATTGAAATATGAGGCCATGACATAAACATGTAAATTAGCCACCTGGCTAAACAAAGAAATGAATGAATAACATTAATGCAAAAGAAACACTAAACCACAGGAATTTAGCAAACACAGAGGAGAAACTTTACCTGCAGCAACTTACAGCAAGAAAAAAAGGGTATGCCTGCCTCTCTGTGTGACACACATACAGTATATCTATCCTGAACCCACTTCCTCCTTGTCACCATGAACAGGTTCCAAAAGGAAACACAGGAAGAGGAAATGGAAAAAGGAGGTGAAATATGAGTGGCGTGATAAGGCGAGACAGATTGGCTGATGTTAAAAAGAGAACATCACACAGGTTTTGGCCTAATTAATTTGTTAATGAGAAGTGCAGCACCAAAAATATCCCAGTGTCCTCAATATATCAGTGCCTCCCATACTTTAGAATAAACTTCTGTGTGTGGTAGTGGCCCAACTAATCCTAATAATGTAATTGATGCTGTCAATAAATCACCAGTTGTTCCCATGTTCTGTGCTTCTTATCTTAAGGTAACTCTGCCAAATACCTAATTTTGAAAAATGCCAAGAAGTGGGTTGAGAGTTGTTTGAGGTAGAGTGGGGATCACCACGCATGAGGATGACAAAAGAGTGTACCAGTGACGCAAGAGGGGACACAAGCCAATGGCAACATTTTAATGCAGTAGCTGGTGTTTGAGCAGAGAGGCAGTAGATTTTGTAGAGTAGAACATGCATCATTTCAATACTTTACACTAAACTGTGAAGATTTACACCTGGAACTGAATATAACAGTTACACATATATACTGGTTTTCCCCCTTAAAAAATGGTTCAGGGGTGAAGTCCAATCATTTTTTGATTAAAAATGGATTCAGTATATAAAGAATAAAGCCTTTGCAGCAAGAAGAATAATCCGGTTGGAACAGAACATTTTTGCATGGAGTTTGCGTGTTCTCCTCATGTGTGTCTCCTCCCACAGTCCAAAAAACATGCAAATTTGGGGATTAGGCAAACTGGACACTTTAAATTGGCTGTAGGTGTGGGAGTGGATGGTTACTTGTCCCTTTGTGACCCTGTGATGGACTTGTGACTTCAGCTTTTGTCAGCTGGGATTGCCACCAGCAGCCCCGCGACCATCATGTGGAGGACAAAGAGTTGGAATGGACAGACATAAAGCTGCTAATCTGAGGGTCTACTCTGCTGCTGTGTGCTAAGAAGGGTCGTCATGCAATCAGAGTTAAGTGTTTGAAAGACTAGGTAGCTTTTATATTTGGAAAAAAAACATTTTGGAAAAAGGTACCCACCTTCCACCCCATGTCAGCTGGGATCTAGCGGCCAACCGACAATAAATTAATGCAATAGGAAATCAAGCAAAGCCAAGAATAAAATTTATATTTGCTGACCTGGGTAGAAAGGTTATACTGAGGGTATGACATACATTGGCTTAATTGTAATCACAAAACTGAAGCCTTTGTTTTCTACCATGCTGTAAGGTATTTTTGAAATGAAATAGACTATTCAAAAACTGTAGAAACGCTATTTGAGTTGATTTCATGTCTTTGAGTATAAGAATCACAATTTTTCAAGAATCAATTTTTTTTTACATCTCTATCATGTACACTTCAACAATGGCTATGAGGTTGTGTTTTTTGGAAACATATTATGGACTCTGCCTTTAGAATTCAGATACTTAAGTCAAAGCCTCATTAGTGAAAGGAAGGAGGAAAGTGCAGAGGGAAATGTGAATCTGAGATACTGGAGATACTGGTGTGTCAAACAGAGGGCAGTGACTAGACTGGTAAGACAGTGACGATGAAAATGTCTGATAAAGAAAATGGATTATCATTTAGCTGGAGTCTAAGTGGAGCAGGGACAGAGTCTGGGGCAGAGTCTGGAGAAGAGTACAGGACTAAAGGTGTTCGACAAATATTTAGCCTCACAGCTCTGCCAAGAACAAGTGACACTTTCCCACATAGTGTTTCAGGATCCTTGCGAAGAAGATGGCTGGAACAAAAGCTGTGTCTGTTTCTAAAACCCTTAAAACGACATTCTTTTCTTACTATATAAGGGTGTCTCTGCTGGTGCAGCAGTAGCAGTGAAAGTTTGTGACTGGATAGTGAGTCACAGAATTAAGGGAGGATGGATGTACTAGGCTGCAAAGCTCAGTGTCACTGTACAGGAAAGAGGGACAAGGACGTCACACACTTACTGGATTTCGGCTTCGCCTCGCACCCTTGAACTGTTAGAACTTCTCAGAATCATTAGACAGAGACTCAGTTGGCTTTAGTCCATTGACACAATGCAGTTTTCGTCTGGCATGGACCTGCTAACTACTACTGAATGCCTCATGCACTCTGTGATTTCACTGCCACATTTGGGAAATGTTCTCCATAAACAGATGGATATGTGAGGCACAGCATAAACAGGAAGATCAATGATTATACTCTCATAATCGATGAATCTGTCGAGTTGTGTGGCCCATAAAATGTGAGATCATTGTTTCCCAAACCTCAAAATGATGATGTTCTCAAATGTCTTGTTTTGTCCACAAACCAAAAATATTCAGTTTTAATGTGTTCTTTGTTAAATGGAGCAAAGGAACCCCAAAATATTCACATTCATATTAAAGAAGCTGAAAAATGAAAGAGAAAGTATTTAAAATAACAAACCGATTTATCAATTATCAAAATTGGATTAAAATGTTTACTTTAATTCTTGTCATACAGTCTTAACCTGGACTATGGCCATTTGGCTGTGCTGTGTTCTCCCTCTGCAGCTGGGGAAGGTCAAAGAGCATTGGCTCACCCCCGCTCTTTGGTTCAGTTTCTTGGAAGTTACATGGTTAGCACAGCAGAGCAGTCGTCTCTTCTCTATCCTGACAGCAGTAACACTTGGCTGGCGAAAAGCTCTGACTGACTGCATCTCATTTGGACCGTGCTCAAAAGACAAACCTGTAATTCTGCTTAGTCAAAAACAACACATTATTCCCACCACAAAATCAGACAAAACAGTTGTGCAGCCAAGAATAATTGGCCTCAGTTTTCCTATGCACAACATGAAGAAAACAGCAGGTGCTGGAAAAGCAGGATAAATTGTTAAGATGCTGTGTTGTACCTCATTAACACGGATTCATTAAATATTTTTGGATCAGAATTTCAGTTTAAACCACAAAATAAATGTTGTGTTGATTTTGGATATGCAAAGCAAGGATTTACAAATTCATGGCCATAAGAGGAATACAGACCTATTTCACTGTGGTCTCATTATTTCCCTACTGGTATATGCCATAGTGTACTTTTAAATACTACTCTGTACTCAGCTTGCACAATACTATAGATGAAAAATAATTTTTTTACTGTGTATTTGGCAGCACGTGGAAAAAATGGCCACAGATCTAGTCCCATAAACTGGCTTTGGCATAGATGGTATGTGCATAATTTTAAATTAGTCTGGAAGGAGCAAGGCTGTGGACATGTAATGGTTAAGCCAAGCAGAGATGTCCATTATCGTCAAGAGTGTTTGGCAGGGACTTTCATATTGGGATACACTGTGTGAGCAAATGATGATCATGAGTAATGATGGGTCAAAATATCGATTTGGGTGATATACCGTCGCCCTTTCTCGTGCAATACAATAATTGATAAGCCAGGGCAAATATCAACATTTTAATTAACAAAAGGAAGGCACTCTAAAGTAAACAGTCCCTGCCAGTTTCATTCGCCGGGCGTCACTACTTCATGTCTCCTCACGGAGGCACTACTCAAAGGAATGTGAGAAACATGGGCGTAAATGGCCTGGCCAAAGAAGAGGGAGTTTACAGTGGGATAATGGTGGAGAAATCTATGTTAAGATATGCTCCATCCACATTAAATACATACTTTATGCACTTGGTTCTCTATGTTGTGAATAAATAGAGAAATTCTGCACTTTCAACTTTTCATTGACATTTTTTTTCTTTAATTAGACAGATATTGTGATGTATCGCTATATGATTGTCTTGCAAAATATTGATTATCACAGAATCATTGTATCGTGATAGCATTGGTATCGTGTATCATTTTGTGAAGGACCATGTGATTGCAACCCCTAATCATGAGCACCTTGTCAGGCCCCTCAATATGCCTTATTTAGCCTGAAGCCTATATTAAGTTATTCCTATAACTCATATCCTCAACAAAGTTGAATGGAAACAGCGAACACCTTATTAGAGACCACAGAGAGGAGTAGAGGGAGAAGGAAAAGGAGAATTCAGCACTGCTTTGATAAAACAACAGCAGTCAATCTGTCAAAATGTCACATACTATTTCTCCATGTTACTTCTCACGTGACACAGTGAAAGTTACTGTAACACATGGTGTGAACTCATCACTACTGCAAAGAGCACGAGGCACGTGACGGTGTGTAGTACGGGATACACAGCATCCTCTGACTCCCTGTACAATCTTTTTCTTTTTTGCTCTTAAAAAGTTTTTTGTAAACACGACCTGTTTTCATAGAAATGTCTCACAGAGCCCACCAAAATGACTGCAGTATATATGCCAGGCCTGTATGTGGCACTGTAATGCTGCTATAGAAATAAACCAAAAATGGAGTAGAAGATGTAGAGCATGTGCATAAAGCTAACAAGGTTAAGGCAATGACAGCATAATTTTCCCAAAGTTGTATTGTGGTTATATACGTGAAAACTAAGATTATTTACTCTGGGACCCATCCATCTATTGTCCACTGCTTTGTCCTCCACAGAGTCGCAATCCCATCTGAAACAGGGAAAAAGGTGGGGAACACAGTCGCCGGTCCATTGCAGGGCCAACACATAAAGATGAACCATTCACATCTACGGGCAATTTAGACTGTTCAATTAACAGGATTCCCACACCTTGGTCGATATCTAATTCAATGACTTCTCAAGGATTTCCAGGACCAATTTCCTCAAATTCAAGAACTGAACGTGCCAACACAGGGAGGGCAACTTGTAAGAGCCTCTTCACCCATGGTGTCCACTTTTATTGAATTTGCTCTGTCTTGCTTAATGTTCCTCGCATATTGTTCTGCATTGAATCTCACGTCACCAGCAGAGAGAGACAGTGGACAGTGTCCACAATACCACGTAGGCCTATTCTAAGTACATCAAACAATGCAGAGCGAATTAAACAGTAGTTTGTGTTGTAACAAACAAGGGCACATCGGCTTCTTTCTTGCACAAAATTCAAGTACTTTCAATGACCCATATCTATTTAGGGCAATTTTTAAAAACACATTTTTTCAAAAACCTTTCAAGGATTTCAAGGACCAATGCGTACCCTATATTAACCTCTGCATGTCTGGTTTTTGGACTGTGGGAGGAAACCAAAGTACCCAGAGAAAACCCACATACACGCAGGGAGAACATGCAAACTCCATGCAGAAAGCCCCTTGTTCAGAACAGGTCTTTTTGCTCCAAGAGCCCTAAACACCACCCCACCATGTGACCCATTTTTCCAAAAATAGCTTCCACACTGGTTCTGTATTGGGTATAAAGTCAATATGATACAAAACGTTTGCAAATTCTCCGAGCACAGAAAGCTCAGTCTGAGTCTGACTCCCCTGTGCGTACGTGTGTGTGAGTGTGTGTGTGGGTGCATACTTGTGCCTTTGTTTCAACATGCGCACAGTTGACATTTCCTCACTTCTCAAGTGTGCCAACTCCAGCCATCCCAACACCCTGCATGAGGTGACAGGGTGACAGCTGACAAATCTCTCCCCCAAAATAAACACATGCACCTCTGTTGCCGTAAATAACAGCAATCACACACCTTATCGCATACTATAAAAAGCTGGTCAAGAACATAAACACTGACATAAACACAGTGGCATGCTTCTAGTCCACAGAGCAATGCTGGTTGATGTGTTAAATGAATTTGCATGCAGCCACTTCTTACCCAAAAAGGACAGACCACTGCAACAACCACAGAACACTTTCACACTGCGTGTATTTCTGTGCACGTCTTTATAAGGCTGTGATAAAACCACAACAGGATGAAATGAAAGGTCTATTGAAGATAAAAAAAAAAGTACAACCGCCTGGTTGTATGAATTGTTCTTATTCATTACCCCAAAAATCAGCCTTTTATATTTATATCAGCAGCTGGATCAGATCTACAGGGGCCATTTTGGACCATCATGTTTTTACAATAGCCCACAATGGAAGAAGCAAACTGAAGGTTGCATAGTTTCTCCAACACACTTGGAAGGCAAGGGTGAAGGATATTCAGCTGCAACATGCAACTTTATCAATAAATGTTGCCAAATTGTACTGTGTTATTGTACAATGTATTATTTTCTAATCCATTTGAAACCCAATTAATCAGTTTGAGTGATTTTTCAAGTTAAAAAAGTGTCTTAAAATGATTTATTTGTGCCTTATGAAAGCAAAGTGAATATCTTCGGTATATAACACATTTAAGAACATAATCATCGTAAGGTTTTGGACCACACAACTAAACAATTAATTAAGAATACAAACCACAGATTACTTAATTATTGATATATTCAGTAGTTACAGCCCTAAAAATTACAGAACAATTTTTCCGGCCATTAAATGCTTGTTTACCAAATCTCAATACAACATCCTAAGATGTTTTTTATGTTCAACAATCTGTCCAGCTCTGGTCAAAATCACTTCATTGGATATTGGAAATAATGAAGTATCAAATGAGATACAATCTGATATGATCCATAAACCATCAGTAACACTTTAATAAATATGTCTGCAAAGCTAAGACTTTGTTTGCTTCTCCTCTAAAATGCAAAATTCAGAGTACATAGTGCATATAAAAGGCTTATTCTATTGATTACAATCTTGTAAAAAACCCAAAACGATAGTAACATGGAGAGTATCCAGTTTCTGCAAATAAACCCTACTAAAAGTAACACAATGGACATTTAAAAGTGGTAAAAGGCGTGTTGGACAACAAATAGCTGCTGATTAATTTAGTGATTGAATAATAATGAATAAGTAAGCAAACGTGAAAAGTCAGTTGCCTGTTCTTTACACTCCTGAGGAAGTCATGGCCTGAAATCGGATATCACCATATATATAAAAAACAAACATGGATCAGTGTGGTGAAATGAGAAGCGTCTGCTTCATCCAAGATAAGTAATTCTCTATATCAACTAATCATGCAGATGGCACAGTCCCAGCCACAGCTCACTGCAGCCCAAATGAATATTAATCCTTGGAAAAAAGCCCACGCATGTGTAAAAACATAATACGGTAATATAAGGCTCAGAGACGGAGTTCAGTTACAGCAACTCCGAGGCTTGATGCTCACGGACATTAGGACGAGCTGCGTCTCACCCAACAACAATTTTTTCCAGCCAAATACTTGTCAGTGTTAAAAGTAGACCAGAGTATTTATGTCCTGTTGGATTAGATATTTACTTCTGTGTAACTCTACAATGGGGTGGGTGATATGAGCTTAAAATAATGTTTGCGATATTCAAGGGAAATTTGCAATAACAATAATAATGACGATGACGATAGATGATGTTTGCTGTGATTGCAGATTGCAAAACTTAAGTGCATTATACATTTCCAATAAACTGATGGCTGTATAATTAGTTGTGGATCAATTCACACAAAGTGACAGCAGCAGCACATGTGTATTTAGAGATAACAGAGTTAAGGGGTTCCTTTAATGCATCCAGTAGCTGTTACTCTGAGCTCTTTTCCCTTAAAGTTAAACATGTTTGTATACTGATTGCAACCTTTCAAAATAAAATTGAAAACTGAATAACAGACTGACATAAACAGCTTTTTCAGGTCAGAGCCTAATTTATTTTAGGGCTGCAACTCATGATTTCTTTCATAATCTGCTGATTGTTTTCTCGATGAGTTGTTTGCTCCATAAAAATGCCAGATGTTGAAAAATGTTGATTTGATGTAAGATAAACACATAAGTGAGACACTTATGTGTTTATCTTACATCTACATGTACAGCTATTTTAAAGATAATCTTCCATATAAATGTATGAAGCCAAGTACAGAGCAGCTAATTATAAAGACGTAAAAGCATGATTCATGTAATTACAGTGGCCCACTGCTGTCAAAATGTACGTTGGAGGTTTTAGATTATATTTCAGTGGCACAAATAAGGCTCATAAGAACCATGTGTAAAGTTCTGTTGTAGAACTTGTGAGAGGAAAACCAGGGATATTTATAATTTGGTCTGTGAAATAATCCATGGTGGGACTAGTTAGACTGCGTGGGTAGGGATGGCTGCTGATAAAGAGCAGCGTGGGCTGCGTTGGCAGCAGAGTACAGTGTGTTTCTGTGCCACAGACACTTCTGCACTGCAGTGCCTCTGTGTGCACGTGAGGACGAGTGCACATGACGGAGGATTACAGAGAGAGCCCAACAATATCTCCCTTCAGACAAAATCTGCACCCCTTGCTGCACTAATGCAGCCCTCATTTCCATCACTATTTCAAGGGAACATCCTGTGCTCTTCTCCCAAAGAGCTGCATTTATCCTCAGTAATAAGTGCTTCATCCTCTCAAAGTGGCAGCCTACCCAGCAATCAGACATAATGTAGACAACATTCAGTCGACTCCAGCTGACATCTAAAAAAGGAAATTTCCTTTTGTGGACCATAAATGGGTCTGTACATGCAGTTTTGTCCTCTTGCTGTTGCCAATAGGGCAAGTACACCTGGAGTACACTATGGTCACCCGAAGTGCCTGGTACACACTAAATATCTGCAGACAACACATGAATCATTTTGTTCACACCACCATGTTGGCAGGAAAAGCTTCTGCAAACATCGGTGCACTGATAACCATGGATGTATTATAAGAACTGATTAGAGCACCGCCCCCTCTGCCTTGAAGACAATTTAGTAAAAGAGAATTGCCGAGCAAGTCGAGAACGCGGACGGCTCGTTCACACAGCCGAAAAGGCATCATGGGGGGTAACACTACAGCGCATGCTCATGCGCTACACAACCCGGAAATAAACGCGGAAGTCAGAAATTTTTTTGGCATATGCGCCCGGTGAGCAACTCCATAGGAATGAACGGAACCAGAGGGGCAGTGCTCTATCCAGTTCTTATAATACATCCATGCTTTAAACCCACGGAAATTGGGAAACATATCGCAGAACTCGTCAGACTTATGATGGCCCAGGGGCTTTTCACAAGAGTTGAAACAACCTGAGTGGACATCTGATATACTTTCCCTCATCCTACTTTGGAAAATGCTTAGAAATTGCAATTAAACCATGTAAAATAAACAAGAGATTGAAGCTAGTTAGCATTAGATTCTGTTCCTGATATGCATCATTTACTACACAAGCAGAATCTGTTGTCTGTGGATTCCATCACTCCGTCTTCTATGCTTGCATCAAGCATGTTTCATGACAGTGATCCAAGTTTGTTTGCTATCGGGATCTACCAGTAAAATTTTCCAGGTATCCACCGTCATCACTATTGATATGATATGATATCACAATAACAATATTTGTGATGATATTTCATAGGCCACAAGTTTGGGAACTCTAAATTCTGTAGTTTACAAAGTAGGCCCTGTATGTGGTGCTGTGATACACCAGAAATGGAGAAGACAGAAGACGTGGCGCATGGGGGATGAAAGGTACAAAAGTTTTGAAATTCAATAAACTGATGTATCTGCTGCCAGCTGTATATGTCTATGCATCTGAATAATGCAACTAGTCCATTAACCTGTTACTCTGCCTGGTACTCTCCCAAGCTAGAGCTCAGAGTCCAGATTTCTGCTGGCTGATCCTTTCAGCTCAATACTCCCTTCTGGAAAGGGTAACCAGAACAAGTACAGCGAGTACAACTCGAATGTCTTTCTGAAGGTTTATTCCACATACACAATTAAGCAGCAGTCAGTTAGTAGTTAGACAGTTATTAGTTTGAAGTTAGACAGTTAGTCAGCTAATAACTAGAGTTAGTTAGTGGTAGTTCGTTAGAAGTTAGTCAGTTAGCAGTTTGTTAGCTACTAACTACAGTCAGTTAGTTAGACAGCATCTTGTTAGCTACTAACTCGAGTTAGTTAGTTTGTAAAACCGACAAGTCGTACAGGTTCTGATGATAGATAGATTTACAAAGCCACTTACAAAGGCACATACGAAGGTAATATATAACAAAAGATGGCTTTGATAATGCACCTCAAAGACACTTTAAAGGCAACGGTGCTTTGATACCAATTACATCAATGAACAGATAAATAGATGTCCAGATAAACAGCTTTGCCTGCTAGAAAGTGCTACACTCAGTATCGGGATAGGTGGTGAAGAGGGCGCTGAGACACCTGGGGGTTTAGGGTGATGATGTTTTTTTTTGTGAGTGTAGGATTGGCCAACATGCTACCTGGAGCATCTGAGGTCAACAGAAAGATACCAGATGAATAATGAACCATGGAAAAGTCTCTCCTCTATTTGACACAGCATAAAAGGTACACACCTACAAAAACACACACTCTCGACCGTTGCAATTTTGTGTATTCAATACAATGAATGCGCAACATTCTGAACTTGGAGCTATCAAAAAACTTGTTGTGTGTATGACAGGGCTGTATCCAAATGTGCTTGTCTCATGCACACAAAAAACAACCCCATTTGAACACAGCATATTTATAAACAGGGTTTCCTATGATGCTAAAATGCAACTTCCAGACTGGCTACCAATATAGAGACCATGATGTCAACACACAGGAAAGAGGTGTGACATCACTCTGAAATTCAAACAATTGGTACACTGCTATATATTTACATAGTTAATATTAGTTTCCTGATACCTCATGAGGCAGAATGTTGCATAATGCACATTTAATTCTAAAAGTGAATTGGAACTAGATTCAAAGCTGGTCAAGTCTTCTGTGATTGTAAATCAAACAAAGCAGGAAAGAACCTGTCGGCCTTTATGCAGCTCTTGGCCTATGAAAGAGTGTTTCCCCTCTGACGTTACAAAAGCTAAAACTATCTGACCTGGAATAAAACACAATACTGAGTGATGCAATGTGTGAATACATAGAACTTAAGAGCCATAGGCTACAGAACTAAGTTTCCTTGACATGTACGCTGTCGGAGCTCATGTGACGTGCTGTTGGAATTCTAACAGGTCACGTAGCTGTCAATTTAATGTCAGACTGACTGATCCAACTGGCTGGTGTTTCGTTAAAGCACAATGTAAAGAGGCATTGACTGATTTTTACCTGTGGTGAGGAAATGTACATAAACAGCCGCTCAGAATACAGTAGATAATATACTACATCTGATCTGAAACTACAGCATGTCTGAACTAATGTGGTTTCTCATTTAAAACATGGGTTTATTAAAGCGTTTTAAAAGTATGTGTATGACAGGAGAGAATTTAATCGCAGTTGTTTGCATTATTTGTTGTTTAGTTTTTATGCACACAGGCACAAAAACAGGCAGACGAGATAAATCGGTGTACATATCTTAAACTTCTGCAGGCATCACTTTAATTTTATGCTGGTTTCATGTGCATTTTCAAAACCTGACATCAAAAGAAATTCAACGTCTCAAGGTTTTAACGCTTAATGGAGGTGAAAATTTAAGTCATCAAGTAGCAACTTTTTATCCTTTTGTGGTGGACTTTTTGTCACCTACTGCTTATTTACAGTGCGTGTACACAGTGGATGGACACACAAAAGCACATTATTGTTTACCATATGTCCGAATTTTTTTTTTCAAATTTGTTGTATTGTAATAGGAACTTCCTCTCGACTAAGACGACAAAAAAAAAAAAAAACTTGTACATCGCACCTATGACTAGCACTTCATAGTTTGTTCTACTTGAAGCTCTTACTTACTTCTAGCTGTTATTTGTACCCAAATGTTTAAATGCACTTTTGTAAGTCGCTTTGGATAAAAGCGTCTGCTAAATGACATGTAATGTAATGTAATTCAAACACACCTGAGCTATTACTTTAAGTCAACTCAAAATAAACAACAAAGGTTGGATTATACTATTTGATTAAGGAGAACTGATCATAAATGGTGAAAGGGAAATGTTACGGTTTATTTACAAATGCAAAGAATGTGCATGAGTGTCCTGACGGGCTTCAAACTAGGCAGTAGGCTTACCAAGGCATTGTTAGACGTTGTTTGAATAAGACAAGCATGAGACATTGCTAGAAATCACTAAAAGAGCCACTCAGCAGAGGAATGTGCATGTGCTGCAGATAGCAGCTGCGCCTGTATAACACGTCAGGGTAGGACTATATGATCACAAGTTGTCGTGGCCGAGTGGTTAAGGCGATGGACTAGAAATCCATTGGGGTCTCCCCGCGCAGGTTCGAATCCTGCCGACAACGTTGAATTGTTTTTCTCAGCCGTCACAGGCTCTCGAGAGAATAACCTGCACATGACTAGTCCTCTCAACTGCTAGTAACAACTCACAAGGTCACTAAACACTGTACTTCAGTTCACATCTGGGTCCAGACAGTCCTATCTGAACCTTCGACCTATTTATATAAATCATTGACAACTGCCACGTTGTAATGGAGCATTTGTCAATTTAAACAACCTATAACATATGCCGCACATCCAACAGTTCCTGTTTGTGTTTCAAAGTAAAAGCACTATAGCAAAAGCAAAAGAACCATTTCAGTTCCATTAATGCATACATTTTTAATCCAGCTTTTTATTGTGAAATATCTGCATCACAGACAAATTATTAACTTAACTCAAGCAAATTCTGACTGCTGAAGATATTTTTATATGTGAGTCCAAAGTGCTTTATTTATCTTTTTGTTTTGAAGGACTGTTTTATTTTTCACCTGACATTAGAGAAGAATAACCCATCCAATTCAATTTGACAAAAATAAATTCAAGATATTATGTTACTAAATTCCATTTGAATTAAATGTATTGTTTACTACACAGAGATGTTGATGCACATGTTTACATTTACAGTGTATTGGACTAATCACTTAACCAGCTACTACACCTGTTAGACATTACGAAGGTCTGGACATCTCAGGTCTGGAGTTTATTTCCTCAGACAGTCCGCTTAGTTTGGGCGGGTGTGAAAGCTCATCTGAACTCGGGTGCGGACCGAAGTGATCACCGCCTGTAAACGTGGGTCTAGGTTCACTTGCAAGTGAATCCTGGTGTGGTTTGCTTCAGTGGGAAATGCAAAAGACTATCCAGCAAAGAGAGGAAGTGAACCAAAAAGAGGAAGTGAAGATAGCTCGCTGCATCGCCTGCTGCTCAAACTGGGCAGCTTCTGTGAAAAACCAATTAGGTTTGAACACCAAAGTTAAAACAGAAAACCCAAGACTGCAAAATTTGTGATGTTTTGTTGCTCCATTGTTTGTTTTGGTGATGAACAAGCTGGCTGAAGGAGATGGATTTCCGTTTTCGGTCCTGGCCAATCAATGAGCCGGGTTTTCTTTTTCCTCATGTTTTTTTTTCTTCCTGATCAGTGTGTCACTGTACTGCCCCCAAACAAGCAGCTGTTTTAACTGTGTGACATTTCCCAAGTGGTTTGGTTTGCTTACAAAAGTGCAGTGTGAAAGTAAATCAAACCAAATGAAGGTTTGATATTGTTTGGCATTTCAAGCCCTATCAAACCGAGTCCCCTGGACTATCCTGGTGTGAATACACCCTAAGAAATAATCGTTATTGCTAAAATCTCATGGGGGCCTAAGGCT
The DNA here is from genome assembly GCF_019176455.1 of Solea senegalensis. Taxonomy (NCBI): domain Eukaryota; kingdom Metazoa; phylum Chordata; class Actinopteri; order Pleuronectiformes; family Soleidae; genus Solea; species Solea senegalensis. The sequence goes on along the minus strand of NC_058024.1, from coordinate 8,575,682 downwards.
TTCAAGAGATGAAGATGTGGAGTTTTTAAAGGTGAACATCCAGAGAGGTGCTTTCCGACCTGATGCTAACCACCAATTTATCCTGGTATACTGTTGTGTGGTCAAACAACAACCCCTTCCCTCCACCTGCATAAGCAGAACCCACACACAATTCATACTGTCTGATTAGAAAGACATCACGTTTTATTTTGGCAATTTCTCTGCCTAACTCCACACAGAAACACGTGTGCACACACACACACACACACACACACACACACACACATGCCTGAGGTATGACACTTCTCAAGTGTGCATGTGCACTTGTTTCTTGTGGAACACTTCGTTCCCCTCCTTTGGGACATGAGTAGAGAATTAAGCAGTGACTCATTTAAAATGTGCATTTGTGGGGTCAGTTTGTCCTCTGGGGAAACGTACTCTTTCATGGCAAAAACACATGGTTAAAAGAGGTCAGTGGTGTGGAAACATCAACTTCTATTTTTGGCCTTTGGTTTTGTTTGTGCCTGAGTGTTTGTTTAATCCCACTGACCTTCTCAACATATTATGCACGACTCATGACTCTGAAGTGGTGTTCACCCAGGGGTCCAGGATGTGCATGTGAACAGCAGCTGGAAAATGAACAGTGGGGCTGAACAGATTGGGGAAAATATGTCGTGGTGATATTACTGAAAGATATTGCAATTGTGGTTTCAATGCAGTGTATGAAAATTTGAAAATTAATGAGGTTCTATGAAAAATGTGAATTACCAATAGGAAAACTAAACAGTATAAAAGTATAAACCCTGTCTTAGATATGCTATATGACATTATAGCATATTTATCTTGCAATGCCCTCTTATGATTTTATGTTTTCTGTTTATAACTACTTTTAAGGAAATGTTCTTTTAAAAAGGTTTGAATTGTTTTCTGTAAAGCACTCAGGATTTCCAATACAAAAATGAAATCCTATCGCCTAATTTGTGGCCTTTGCTATTTCTTTATTGCATTGATTCAATTTGCGATTTTAACTTGAAAACCATTAATTGTTCAGCTCTAGAAACTAGACAACTGTAAATTGCATTAAGTGTATTATCAGTATGAAGAGGAGTTCTTATCACAAATAAGCGGTGTGTGATCGGGACAGTAACACAGAAACTAGTCAGACACCAGACGCCAGACACAGCGATGGATTCCAAATTAACTAGCAGCTCCAACAACAGCTTAGAAAGTCCACTTGACAATGAGAGCAGAGGTTAAATATAAACTCCGTAATCCCTCAACAAAAAGCCACTTAATGAGAGTGTGTCTGACTGGTAGGATGTGAGCTGAAGGGAATCGAGAGGACGGAGGAATGCCACTGGCAAAGACCCAGGATTGTACCGAGGCCGCACAGAGCAAGTCGGCCACATGGAACAGCTTCCATGCTTTGTGTCCTCTCAATGACAAATACCACCACACTCTGTCCAAACGGTTTCCCTGGCATGGTGGGGGGGCAATCTACCCCAGTGTTGATCCTCAGAGAACCAGGCCTCTTTCCTGTCAAACTGGACCCACAGCAACAAAGCATAGATTTTAAGCCACTAAGGAGATTAACACATGAAATCTCCAAATTAAACCTCGTCACACTTTCCATGTCAGAGACACTGACGAACCGGTGAGTCCCAGCCATGAGGCAGAAGGAGAGTCCTGACAGTCACCCTGCTGGACTCTGGTAAGTACCTGAATTATTCAGTAAGGTCAAAGAAGTGCAGTCAGCTCAAAGGCGACGTCACACTTTGATACTTGGGCCTCAAATGTGGTGCCAGCACGGTGTAACTTTCTCTCCACATTGCATCCCTTGCTAGTGTTTCATCTTGTGCGTGTCTGTCAAGTGTCTTTTACTCCCTACATCATAATCTCACACTGGATGAGTGAGTGGCACGTGGGTGTTATGTCTGCGCGGAACTTCTCACTTTTCATTTAGACACAAACCTATAAGGCCTTGTTCTCATCGGCCGCAGCGCGTGTGCATCGCTGCTGCGTTCCGTCATGGTTTTAATTTCGTGGGCCTTGTTAACAGATTAGAGTGTTCACACTGCACACTATGTTATGTTAATAATGATATTGACACCTCTCACAGTAGTGGCTGAATCGGAGTGCATGAAAAACATAAATCTCATATCTTTTAGACCAGTGGTTCTCAAATTTTTTATACCAAGTACCACCTGACAAAATATTGAGCTCTTGAAGTAATTCCATTATCACCAATGTTAAAATACAGTGGTGAAAATGAGCTGAGCAAAGGCAGCGACAGACTTCACAGGAGGCGGATTAATTCCCAGTAAGATCATTTTCTCTCTTATCATCTTCCTCTTCCTCACATATACTTCACACACTGGTATAGTGCGATTAGATTAAGATGGAGCGAGAGATACTGTGAGAGGTGACTGTAGAACTTTCTAGCAGGCAAAGCTATCATTCTATTTATCTGTTTATTGTTGTAATTGATATCAAAGCACTGTTGCCTTTAACGTGCCTTTAAGGTGCATTGTCAAAGCCCTTTTTTGTTATATATTACCTTCGTGTGTGCCTTTGTATCTATCTATCATCAGAACCTGTACGACTTGTCAGTTTTACAACCTAACTTCTGTCTAGCTACTAACTGACTAGTCTAACTGCTGTTTAACTGCTGTCTAGCTACCGCTAACTGTGTATATGAAAAGAAAGACAGTCGAGTTGTACCCGCTGTACTTGTTCTGGTTACCCTTTCCAGAAGAGAGTATTGATATACTCCACACATAACTGATTAGAGCAGCCACACTGCCCACAACAGACTACACAGCGCCTCACTCGCAGCCTGACTACACAGCGCCTCACAGTAGAGTGAGGCTGCGAGTGAGTGGTGCACAGCTCTTTTTTGAAATTGGTTTGTGGACAAAACAATCAATATGTATAAAAAGGGCAGTCAGTTTAGAGGTTCAGAAGATTAACATGGTCTGAATGCCTTTAGGCAAAGAGAGAGCGAGTGATGCTAACCCTGCTGAAGCTCCTGATTTATTCATTTTTGCTGATTTCAAAGTGAGATTTTACCTTTTTAACAGTGTGACACACAGGTTGTGAGCAGTTATTCCTTTTCCAGAGTTGTTTGCCACCAAGCAGTAAGCAGGAGGAATCCACAAGTATGGAGAAATCTCGCCCTGTAAAAGAAAACATGCACCACTGCATTAGAGCAATGAAATCTGCTGAACATCTTTACTCCTCACCTTAGCATGATTAAAATATGATTAAGAAACAAGTATTTATTGGTGACGTCTGTTCATTTCAATCTTCAACTCTCATATAATGTTGGTTTATACCTTTCCAAAGACTTACTAGAACAGAGTCTCAAATTAAAGCAAAGCATACTATAATGCAGTATTCAAAAAAGAATCAAGATAAAAAATACTTTTGAAACACTGTTGTTTCTAAACATGGTTTAACCTGAAGAGTAAAGATGATTTATCATTTATGGAAATAATAATTAATTGATTCTTTTAGTGTTACTTTAACGCTGCAAAATGAACTGTGTTGCATCAGTGTATGCAAAGAGGGGTATTGTGCAACCAAAAATAAGCTGTGCCTTTGAAATATGTGGTGCTACAATGGGGTCAGCCGGTGGATTTGCTTTTCATCATCCGTGCAACCATACGGCTTGAGTTTCCAATGACACAGGATACTATCCCAGCATGGGGGGAGGTCAGCCAAGCCAGGCAGAGGCCACAAGCATGTAGGGGAAATCCTCACCATATCTGGTGTTATGTAAGTGCCAAAGATCCCCAGGCTTTCTAAAGGAGGTCATGTGAGAAAAAAAAAAGGAGGAGCCTGTTCACTACTGGAGGCAAACTTTAATTAAAACTACAAACACGATTCAATCGCTGAAAATAAAATCCGATCTACAAATTCTCTGATACCCATTTGGTAAAATATACTCTATATAATTATTTGTTGTGAGAGTGGGTGAATGGGATAAACACTTAGTGTCGGACTAAAACTGATGGAAACTAAAAAAATTATCAAAAGTTCCAAACATTTGTGCCACCAGTTTCTTCAGTGATGATTTCCTGCTTTACTTTTCAAAACTCAGCAGCCGGGCTTTTCACCAGTTTTAACAGACGGCATCACATTACTCCAATCTTGGCTTCACTCCACTGGCTCCCCGTACGTTTTAGAATAGATTTTAAGATTTTACTGATCACTTTTAAGGCTCGTCACGGTCTAGCCCCTGAAAACATTAATGACATGCTGACCCCAAACAAGCCTGTTCGCAGCCTTAGATCCACGGGCGGGTATCTCTTAACTGTTCCAATGCCGAGGCTAAAAACCAGAGGTGACCGCGCCTACTCTGTTAGAGCACCTTGGCTTTTGAACGGCCTTGCTTTTATGCGACGCCGTCCTTTTATCCTTTCATCTTTTTTAAAAAAGTGCTCTATAAATAAAGCTTTACTTACTTAATTTGTTTTATATAAATGTAAATTTCAAACACAGTTCTACACAGAAATACAAACATACATACAAATACCAGATTAATCACTAGTCAGTTTCTACTTATTATCACACTCTTTTCTTAAACATTTCTACCGTTTTTTTTATTTAGTTTTTAAAAATAAGCTATTTATAATCCTGTTTCATTAAATGGACTTGGCATGTCCATGTCAATTGTCTGAATCCATGTTCAACACTTTGTGATGCAGAGTCAATTTGAATTTGCCCCTATGGGGAATCAATAAAACCACATCTTATCATGGATGTCACTAATTCTTACACACTGAACCTTTAAATTACTTTCACAAGTATTTACATATCATAACCACCAAGTTATAACATGTGCATTATCGTGTAACTTTTTACCACAGTATGTCCTCAATAACCACAATGTCAGCTTAGGTAATGCTACAGAGTCTATCTTTAAACAGATTATAAAGTGAACGTACTGTTTGTCTCTTTCTGTTTGTACGCGGTGTGAACAAAAACAGCAGCGAAAGTCTCTTTAAAACCGCTCCTGCTGATGCTCGTTCATCCACAGCACCGTTAACAGCAGCTGTGTTAACGGTTTCTCCTTCTCCCTTTTTTTAACCGCAGCGTATTTTAACACTCGCCGTTCGCTTGGTTATCACACAAACCGTTCACTTTTTTTAAAGTAACATAACTATGTGTAAATTAACACACATAAATACATATTTAGCTGTACCTTCGCTTCTTCACTTAGTTTACGGAGCCTGTTAAGTCTCTCAAGTCAAATAGACGTTTTCCGGTTAGGGCAGTTCACTCTGATTGGCCCACTGTTTTTTGGAGCTCACGCTGATTGGTCCACTGTTCCGGAAGTAGTTTTTTTTAACAAGATCAGGGCAGAAGAACAACAAATAAGAACAACACAAATACACAGATAAATAATTGTTTAGATAGATTCACGTGTAATTCTATTGTACTTTCTATGTTCTGTAAAACTAATTACTAATTAACAGTTGTACGATCCACTGGTATAAAGAAAACAGGGACAGACTCCAAGCCAAATGTAATATTTTTAGACAAAACGTTTTATAATTTTAAACAATTTCTACTAAAATAAGATTTGGACTGCAGACCAAATGTTATTTTTAAACATGACTTTAAACAATGACTTAACTTCATCAAAGTTAAATACTATCATTAGTTCTATTATTTTCTATTATTTTTAAATATTCACTTTCTCAAAGGAGATATGGACACAGACTCCAACAAGACCTTCGTCAACAAAGGTAAAAGAAGAAAAAAACACAAAATCAGTGTTTAACCCTTAGTCAGACCCTTAGATAGATCTAAAACTGTTAAGAAAATTATTGATTGATATCAAAATATCCGATTCAGTCCACAGTTGTATCAGCACATGTCTGTGAAACATAAGTTAGTAAGTAGTTAGTTGACCTAATTTTTTTTGCTCAGTACATAAATGGTTGACAGTGTAATCACATCTTTTATTGGGGAAAATTAAAAACTGAATGCAGTAATTTTGTTAAATCCTCTGCTTTGGTTGAGAGGAAAAGTTACACAACAGGTCATGGACGTGCATGAACTTCAGTCAGCTGAGAGAGGAAGGGTGGGGTTGGTGGGGCAGCTAGGCTCCAGACAGATATCAATAAACAAATACTTCAGGGGGACACTCAATCCCACCAGTGTGTGCGTGTGTGTGTGTGTGTGTGTGTGTGTGTGTGTGTGTGTGTGTGTGTGTGTGTGTTTGTGTACTTGTATTTGTCACATCTTACATTACATGCCATTTAGCAGACACTTTTATCCAAAGCGACTTACAATAAGTGCATTTAAACATTTGGGTACAAACAAGAGCTAGAAGTAAGTAAGAGCTTAAAGTAAGCCAAACTATAAAGTGTTAGTCATAAGTGTGATGTATAAGCAAGTGTTTTTTTGTTGTCTTAGTCGAGGTATAGTCGAAAGAAATGTGGTTTTAGTTGGCGGCCGAAGATGTGGAGGCTTTCTGCTGTCCGGATGTCGATGGGGAGCTCGTTCCACCATTTGGGAGCTAGGACAACGAACAGTCGTGAGTTCTGTGCATGCCTCTGCAATCCTCTCAGTGAGGGGGCAGCAAGCCGGTTTGCCAATGCAGTAAGTTTGGTTACTGTAAATTTAGGACTAAGATTTGAATTGTCCTAACGTTAACGTTGTGCATTAACTAGTTATGGTTAAGGTTGGGGATAACACTTTGTTCAGGCTGTCCAAATAAAAGGCAGTCAATTCAGTGTCTTTAGAAGAATAACTGTGCAAACCTGTGTGTGTTCCAGGAATTCGCCCAATGTTGTGGGGACCAAAAAATCAAGTCCCCTTAATGTAAAGTATTACATTTTTAAGGCAAAGGCATTAGGGTTAGGTTATGGTTAGAGTAGGTCTCTAAGAAATGAATGTACATAGACATGTCTTTGTGAGGACATTTTATATGGACAACTTTAAATGGCATTTTTAGGGTTACGACCTGGTTTTAGGGTCAGGCTTAGAAATGGGTTAACGTTAAGTTTAGGGTAAGGGTTAGGGTTAGGCACTTTGTTGTGATGTTTTTTCACTGAGATATTATTGCATGTGTGTCTTAGATATACTGATCAGCTGTTTTTTTTTAATTTCCTAATTCTCTAGGAATTTGGCAGACGGTGAGAAAACCACAGATGCACCACCCATGTGAGAAGCACACACACACACACACACAAATATACACTGACACCAGAGAAGGAAGAGAAAACCAACATGGCAAGCAAAACAATGATGTCATTGGAAAGAGTGACTGCTCAGACACTGACCCTTGTGACCTCTGTGACTTAAGGTGGAAAATATACGAACTGTGGAAGCACAAGGTCCAGTGAATGTGATGCATGTGAGCTTTCAGAGACTGCACAAGTTCACAGACGGGGCACGTAAACTGGACTCATGCACCTGGTCGTGTCTGTCTGTTGAATGATGTCAGGGATCTTCCTCTCGCTTGGGGTGAGCAGAGCAGGGAGTCAACTCAGAGAGACACTGAGATACCCAAAGCCATATCTTATAAACAAGTATGAGAGAAACTCATCATTGGCAACATTCTTCTCAGAGATTGGTGAGATAAAACAGCATACATATCCTTAGCAAGGTAAGTGGCTAAAACCTGTTTTTCCTGTCACTTGCTGCATTCTAGAGTCACACTTGTCAATGTCACTGGTATGAGTCAGTATCTCATTAAACCATACCTCAACTTTCCTTTTAATAAAGTCTCAGGACCATTTTCTGTGTCAGTGAACAGAACAAAGGAGCAGGGACTGAAAACCTTTCTCAACTGTGGCTTTGATTTGATGACGTAGATGATCGCCCAGGCTTTTGTGAAGGTCAGTGCATTGCAAAGACCGACCGGCACCAAAATGAACGGCACCAACCACACAGATTAATTCTGAGAAACAGGCCTCTGCACTGTTCCTGGAGTTTGTTCAAGGAACCATGAGTGGGTTTGTTACGTTCTACTCAGCCAGTCTGAGAGGACAATGCCTCCTTTTTGTCACAAAGGACATACAGAGGGGTCATACTGCATTCCCTCAGACAACCTTTTTCCCTGTCACATTTGGGAATGCATCATGGTGGGTTATGTCACAAGAGCTTCACAACAAGAACATCTTAGAAAAACTCTGGCATGCTCGCTCCTCCTCCTCCTCTGTTGGCCAGATCTCTCCAGTTCTGTGGCACACTTAATTTTCTGTCGTTGTACAAGAGCTGAAAAAATGTCTCGACGACGACAAAAACTATTCAGGAACCACATTCATCATGTTTGTTGGGGTGTGTGTCCCTTTGGTGTTGTGTCAGCAAGGGAATTTGTTTATGAACATGTTTGACTGCCTGCTGAAAACACACACACACACACACACGTTGCAAGAAATGTTTGCAGTTCTTTAAACAGATGAAGGGAATTTGTTTTAGAGGTCAGTCGTCAAATTATATCTGAGAGTGAGTGTGCACTGATGCATGGTACGGTTCAGTTTTTGTATAGTTTGGAATGGTAAAGCCCTGGGTCAAGCTTGCGTTTCGACTGAGAACAGTACCTTTAATTGGTAGGTGGCGTGTGGGCTGTGCTCGATACGTAGCGTGGCTGTCAGGTGAAAACAAAAAATCTAACTTTGTTGGAATGTTCAGGAAAGTTATATCAAGATATTCCATCATGACATCATAATAACAATAATATTTGCAACTGAATTTCAAAATAAAAGTGTTGATATGGACTCTTGCCTTGCAGCAAGAAGACCAGGGTTCGCAACCCGGTCGGAAACCAGTGTCTTTCTGCATGGAGTTTGCATGTTCTCTGCATGTGTGCGTGGGTTTTCCAGTTTCCTCCCACAGTCCAAAAACATCACATAACACAACAATAGGTAAATTAGGTAGATTAGGTCAATTTGACCCTCTAAATTGACCATGGGTGAGAGAGTGAGAGTGGATGTTTGTTTGCCTCTATGTTTCTCTGTGATGGACTGGCAAACTGTCCAGGGTGTCCCCTGCCTTACACCCTATGTCAGCTGGGATTGGCGCCAACATATAAAGCTGTAGAAGATGAGTGAGTGTTGCTATGGAACGAAATATTGGTCACAATAAAATTTTATTTTTGATGCAAAGTCAACGTTTTCATTAAACAAAGCATACATAAATACCTCATTATAACTCCATGTGGCAGATCGCATGAAATCGCATGGAGGGCCACATGTAGCCCACAGGCCACAGGTTTGAGACAGGTTCTGATCTACTTAAATGTGGTTGTTTTGTTCTGTTGGTTGGATCAGGAACTATATTGCGTAGCAGCGCTCCTTGTTTTGTAGTGTTGTGATTGAGATGTGCAGAATGATACGATGAAAAGGTGATGAGGTGAGATCCCACTTCACTCCTCCGAACAGAAACAGGTAACCCTCGAAAAACCCAGGATTACAGTGACGTTTCCTTTTCTGCTGTTTCTGCTTTGATAAAACATCTGCTGTGAAAAGAGAACTTAATAATCAAATATGACATATATGCAACGTCCTCTCTATAAGACTGCATGTGTATACGCTGAGGCAGGGTTTCTATACATAGAGCTTGTGAGTACAACAAGGACAGAAACAGAGGGAACTCGCTGTTCCAGTTAAGATGGAGCCAAAATCCACCAAGATGTGACGTCATCAGAGCTGTTTGGAACTGGACTGAATAGAGTTTTGATTAATTAGAGCAAAAACATCCTCTCCCCCGCACCCGTTCATCCATCCGCTCGATTGTCTCGATTGCGGGTCTCATTCAAACTGAAAAAGTTTGAATGAGACTTGACTGACATGTTTGCAACTCAGTAAAAGAGCTGAGAGAACAAAGCCACCAGGAAACCAAACTGCTGCAGAGGAAACAAATAGTGCAAGTCACAGTGAAAAAGCAGGGCAATGGAAAGATCTTACGTAATGGACAGCACAGGATGTTACTGGGAAATAAATCACACAAACCAGGAATGAGTTGAAATTATTGAGTTGATTGTTATTATTATTTTGATTAATCCAATAGCTGTATCGTCCGTAAAATGTCAGAAAACGTTGGAAAATCAGTGTTTCCGATTTCTTTGTTTAAAGTAGTGGTACAAGACAATTTTTTGTAGCTGAATGTACATATTTGGGGAGTGTTCTCTCACTTCTACAATATTATGTTTTGAGATGCCATAAAATGTACCTTTTGACTCTCAGAGATGTACTAAGTGAAATAAATCAAAAATTTTACAATTTTCACCACGCACATATTCGTTTTAAAATGTAAAAAAAAGGAAGGGTTATTTACATGACCACTGCACATTTTCTGTAGCTTTGTATTTGTGCAAATAAACGGCCAAAACATAATTATTGTGTGGAAACAGCAAAAACTGAATCAAATTGTCTTGTTTCGTACCAATTGTTTTGTCACCAATTGCTGCGTTCCATTTTCCCTCGGAATACCAACATTCTTCATGGTATTCATGGATACAAATTTAGAACGCACTATGTGCACAACTTATTTACAAAGGTGTCGGAAGTTGTACTAATGGAAAAATAAGCAGTGTTCCAGTTACAAATGAAACGCACCATATGAACTTGGATGACTAAAAACCTCCACAGGATGTTGTTTAGTCTAATTGAATGATCCTTTAAGTTTGTCTATTTACTATGTTTATCCACTCCTGTCTCTCTTGTCTGTTTCTTGCACGATTGATACACAAAGTTTTGTTCATGGAAAATAAAATATTAACATAAGAAATTCTGACAAACACAAACATGTTAAAATAAGGAGGTGAAAAAGTGTTTTATCTCTCAGTCCACACGCACACTTTACTATCAAGCTTAGGGATTCCCAACCTTTATGACTACAAGGATTTTTCATATTTCTTACTGTCTAGTAGAGGAGAACTGATAGTAACATACATCTAATTTTATAATAAAGGTTCATAAGTATATTTAAAAGTGAGTAATTGCTGTAAAATAACAACATATATTTTTAAAGTAATTACACATTTTTTTGTAGTATTAAAATAAGTCTTCTTTATGTACTTTAGTCAAGGATCTTGCTTTATGAAACTTACCACACAAACAAAGACGAATAACAGGTTTTAAGGGCCACAGTTGCACTTTGGAAAACGGAGGGATGAATTCTCCGTTTGCTTTAGTCTGCAGTCTCACCACTGATGTCACAAACTCTTACACGCTGGACCTTTAAGGTGTATTATGATTAGCAAAAACGGTATTAACTGGTCATAGACTAGTGTGTTTTTCTTTGTCAAGCCCAGCAGGTTTTTTAATGTCCAGTCTGCTGCAACCTGTTTCAGGTTTGTCTTTCAAAAAGGAAAATGATATGACCTGGATGACTGAGAACCTTCATAGACTTTACCAACAGTTGTTTAGTCTAATTTAATTATCCTTTAAGTTCGTTTATTTACTATATTTATCTACCGCCCTGTCTCTCTTGTCTGTTTCCCAGGTTTTTGTACTTTTAAATGATCATAATTACCTTGTGTATAATAAACATTTGGACATTTCCAGGAAACAAATTACAAAACCCAGTACTGGTCCCTGGCCCTGAGATTGAGAACCAACCCCTGCCTTAGCTTTTGTAAAACCTCCTGCATCATTAGCTCCCTGAACCACTTCCTGTCTGTGAATTATCAATGCACCACTGATCAGCACATCACCACAGAGAGCCAGCTGGCCTTTCAGTCAGGTCTCAATGAGAATGACGCAAATCCCTGTTTGGTGGCCCATGGCCTCGTTGGAATGCGTTTCTCTTTCTTGACTCTGCAGACCTCGTCTGGCACTGACAGGCAGGTTAGAGAGACAGAATCTACGTCGTCCCATAAACCTGCTGCTGTCCTGCTGAGGATCCCTGACATTCTAACCGCAGTACAGTATATGATACGTAAGGTGACATAATGTTCTGGTGCACTGATGATTACACAGTGGAATGGTCCTTTCAGTTCATATGTCAAATGTTTAACAAAAAAAATATACAGTCTGTATTTATTTGTTATTATTTGTTATATTCTACTCTGCTGGATGAAAGCAGGCAACAATGGGTTTGAATCCCACTCGGAACAAATAAATCGTTGCTCACTTTAATATGAAAATGGTAATATTCTATTTTGTATTTTAATGACATTTATTTATTTCCGCGCTGAAAACCCTACACATGCACTATCACACACTTCCTTCAGAGGTCGCTCTTGAGTCGCTGAAAGCAAAGACGATTGATGATACATTCACTACCTACATTTCACAATATAATTTCAAAATAAATGTTTTGTAGTGGAAATCCGATTAACCGAATGTGGTGCTTATTTTATTATCTCTACAGGACGGTTATTCATGTCCCGTGAGGTAACCAGACAAAACCTGCTGTAGATGAACGAAGAAGCTACTGATCAGATGTAAACTACGAAACGTGTTTACACTTTGAATTTAATATAATTGCATTATCAAAAGTGTTTTTAAGTATGTGGACCTATAATAAATAAATAAAATGATTATGAAGCATGTATAAGGGGAAATATGAAATTATGGAATAGTGACAATTATTACATGTGCCGAAATAGCTCAGTTGGGAGAGCGTCAGACTGAAGATCTGAAGGTCCCTGGTTCAATCCCGGGTTTCGGCATTTTAGATTTCAATAGCTTCAATTATCACCACAAATGATACATTGCGTAAGATACTCAAAACAGCGTTAACGGTGTAGCCAACAACTAAGTGTTACCATAGAGTACAGCTGCTCGAAACGGTTTCCCAGGAAGGCATAGTTTTTGGGACTGCTCACATGTGCAAGCCACTGCATATTCCCAAAGAGTCTGCTCTCTAAAGACTGTATCACCAGGGGCTTCTGTTCTCGTTTAGTGAGCTCCTGCTCCAATAAGCTGTGGCTTCTCTTCAGTTAGCAGCTTCTCAAACCTAGTTAGCAGTGGTTTGCTAAGCAGGAGTTGGCTGGTGTGGTTAGTAGCCAAGTCCTTCTGTGCTCAGCTTTTCTTCTGGTGCCTTGAGGTCTTGACGCAGAGCAGAAACCTCTGAATCTTTCCCTCCTGACTTTGCACCAATGACTTCTGCAGCTTTGCAGTCTGGGTCTTTACAGAGCTCAGCTCCTTGCTCCTTGACGGGAGTAGTGTGAAGTCCTGGCATACTAGTGAGGGTTGGAGGTCGAGCAAAAACTGACATTAGGTCTATGGTTAGGTTGTTGAGGTTGCGGAGGAGGGCTGGTAACACATCCAGTAGGCAGAGAAACGATAGCCGAGTGGGTGTGAACAGGTGGGATGGTACTAGCACGGGTTACTGGTCGGATATGCCCATTTCCCCGTTCGTTATCCCGACGACATGCCCACTCATCCATCAGTTCCTCCTTTTTAATTTCTAATGTTAAAAGGAGTCTCCATTTCTCTTTTCCTTATGGCCGATTGTCTTTCCAAACATACACAGCGTCTCTGAGTTCATGGAGTTCTTGATCCAGTCATTTCCTGCTGGCCTCTTGCTGACTCCATTGTAGTGCTTTATTCCTCCCGAGTACCTCAGCCTGGTCGAAAGCTGAAATGAACCGTGTCACGAGGGTGCTTGTATCTGGCTCAGCATCCTTGAACCACAGCATTTCCACAGTCTCACGGTACCTTTGCACAATGGTGCCCCTCTTTGCTAGGGCATTGCTCGGTTCACGGTTGTTGTCCGTTGGGTCTATCTATCCCAGTTCTTCAATATATTCATTGCTGGCATCGACGAAAACACCATAATCGCTCTTCAATCCTGTCACCTCTTTCGACAATCCATCTAGGTGGCCAGCGTTAACTTTGAGGCGTTTAAAACGTGTTGTCAAGCTCTGTTGCTCATTTAATTGCCTCCGCTGTAGGCCTTCCAGATCTGGCTTGTCATCTGCCATTTTACTCCTTTGAATTCCTGTCTCACTCCGGAATTGGAATTGTTCAAAGGGTTTGACTCTGGTTCGTTGCCAATGACTCGTTCAAAGGATTCAGTTCTTTGCAAACGACACATCTACGAATGGCACACGAATGTCCACGCCCCCAGCTGTCAACGTCACAACGTCACAGTCTGTGAGGCTCTTCTGTAGCACTGTTAGTGGCTTAACGGTTTAGCTCTTCGCCCAGAAGTATCTGTATTACTTGTGCAATCTTCACAGCCTTCCTCACGGCTGCGGCACTTCCTTTAATCCTTCAACGGCTCTGTTAGCTCCTTGCTCTGGCTCCTCCGTTTAGTGATTCACGGTCGTTTCACCAGTGTCCCTGGCCCTCCGGTCCTGATGCTTCATGATCACTGTTTTAGTAGTTCACGGTCGCTTCTCCAGTGTCCCCGGCTCTCCGGTCCTGGTACTTCACGATTGCTGTCCTCCGCTCAGCAGTCCGTACTCCACTGAACGGTTTTACAACTGTCCAGATCTTGACTGGCTGATCCTTTCAGCTCAATACTCCCTTCCGGAAAGGGTAACCAGAACAAGTACGGCGGGTACAACTCGACTGTCTTTCTGAAGGTTTATTCCACATACACAGTTAAACAGCAGTTAGACTGCAGTCACTTAGTAGTTAGACAGCAGTCCGTTAGTTAGACAGTTAGTAGTTAGTTAGACAACAGTTCGTTAGTTAGGTTGTAAAACCCACAAGTCGTACAGGTTCTGATGATAGATAGATACAAAGGTTGTAAAAACCACAAGTCGTACAGGTTCTGATGAGAGATAGATACAAAGGCACACACAAAGGTAATATATAACAAAAAAGGGCTTTGATAATGCACCTTAAAGGCATTTTAAAGGCAACAGTGCTTTGATACCAATTACAACAATAAACAGATAAATAGGATTAAAGATAAATAGCTTTGCCTGCTAGAAAGTTCTACAGAAATACTCAGAACAGATAGTCTGGCTACACAACCATCTTAAAATCAACTTTCTATACTATTCTGATGGTCAATTTGAACTTAAGCATGTCGTCTGCATGCAGTAATGGACGGAATTGCTGATTGGCTGATTATATATTAAGAGTCAGGTTAACAAGTGTGTCTAATAATCTAACAAATGATTGTAGTTAACAAATGCTTACAACTAAATGGAAAGCAGTACATAATAATTTCACCAGGGGGCGATTTTGTCCAATAAATCATTGACTTCTGGTGAACCTCATGATAGATGGCACCCACCTCTTTGTTCAGTTCAACAACAAGCTGGGGTGATAGTGATACATATGATGACAACATATTATGGTACATTTTATGTAAAAAAAAATAAATAAAAAAATGCATGTCCACAAATAAAGACATGTAAAATCTGAGTAAAAAAATCCCTGGGTCAATCCAGGGTTAACTAAAAATAGATCTAACAGCAAATGCATACTCAAGTAAAATATGTCTCCTTTTTTGACAAATGCGTTTGTCCCTTTGATAATCCTGTTGGTGTGGTGACTTTTAAGTGATCAGATTGGTCAGTAGCTGAGTTGACCTTCACCATGAGTAGGTTAGAAGGGTTAGGGTCTGGTAAGAAGTGAACCACAGTAATAACTATGACAGTAACTCTGAAATCACTACAGTAATGTACTTTAGGCCACCACTAACATTGTTGTTGGCCTTTTTGATGAAAAATTGAGAATGAATGTCTGTCAAATTCTGTGATCTTTGGTATTTCTGTCTGGAATGATGTGACTGAAAGTTAATTTTATATATTAACAAGCGTCCATTGAGATACGCTACAATGCTCAAACATATCTTGAATAAACCTGGGCTCATGGACCTTTTTCACAGCAGCCTTGGAATAGTTGGACCAATGTCATTAATTAGGGTTCTATTCCAGATTGAATGCCAAGATCCTGCTGATAAGAGTCAGATTGAGGTCACACTAAATACTTGATACTTCTCTCTTAAGTCTGTAGAAGCAGTTTTTCCTTCTTCTTAGACTGTGTGGTTGCATTCTAATGAAGGGATTGAGAAATCATTATTTGTGGCTATTATAGCATTACTAAAACAACTAAGACTTTTGCACAGTTTTAGATGTTGCCCTGCTCCAGCACACCTGATTCAAATGAATGGCTCGTTATCAGGCTTCTGCAGAGCTTGATGACAAGCTGACCATTTGAGGACCAGGGTTGGGAAACACTGCTTTACAGCACAAGCCACATGTTGACTATGTCCTACCATATAAAGTACAGTGTGTTTGTAATTTATCATTTACACATATAGCGTATAGTTGCTTTAAATGCGCCACAATCCAAAACAACATACAGTATGACACCTTAAGACACAAATTTAAATTTAAAGCTAAAGCTCGTTATTGTGGCTGTAACCACCGTTACTCCTGTGTGTCATTTTTCTATGTACATGTGTCAGGATTCTGCAGTTTCTTCTCCTTTATTTCTTGCCCTTTTGTCTCCTGTCTGTTTTCCCAGTCCATGCAGACGTAAATCAGGGTGTGGCTCTGAGCTTCTCCCCTCCTCCTCAAGCTTTGGAACCTGCCCACCTCCTGATCAGCACACCTGCATACAATCATCTAATAATTTTCACCTGGTCTCCACAATACAAAAACCTAGTTTGGCTCAGCTTGGTTTTTTTTTTAAAAAAAAAGGTATTGTGTAGGTATTTGAGCCTTTGACTTACTCACTAAACTCGCACTTATTTGCTGTATTTCCTGTGGTTCATTAAATGTGGTCTCACCCCAGTCAGTAGTGACTCCTGTGCTCTCACGTAGGCTTCATCATCTGCCTGTCACTCTTAAACCTCTTCAAAAACCAAAAAAAATAAAATTCTGTCTTCTGAAACTCCCACATCTGCCTTGTCCATGTGTATCTGCATTCTTGGTCCTATACGTCTGGTAATAAAACTCTTGTGTGTCAAAAGCAAGCTAACTTCTTCTCCATTCTCTCACTCTTTATTAACCTCTCTGCTCTCTCTCTCCACACACACACACACACACACACATCCCTATGTTTTGACTTTGACTGTGATTCTGTGTCATACATACTTGAAAACGTGTGAAAATGTCTTTATCGACACCACGATCCTCTCTGGATGTTAACCCTCATACACGGTCAAATGTTATGTCTTGTGGTCTCTGCTCCTCAAAGTTTATTTTCTGATTTTGGAACCCAAACCGTTCTCTTTGCTTACACAGCAGTGAGGACACTCCTTAGTTTATTCATACATACATTTCTCAGGAAAGAGTGAGTGCTTCCAGAGCGTTCTGAAAATAGTGACCTGTTTTGTGTGTGTGCGTGTGTGTGTTGAGGCAGACAAAGGGGGAGAAAGTGTTTGAACTTGTCTTCGATTCCCGGAAATTTCTTACATTGATTTTCCTTACTATTATTGCTCCCAGGATTTTTCTTTTCCACAAATAAGAAGAGAATTAAGGGCATGATTATTGTCTGAAATTATTATTATTATTATTATTTTTGGATGGTTTGAGAGGTGTTTTATTCTATCTTCTACTAAGAGGGATATGAGCATGATAGACTACAACTTCAAACACATATGATTATTATGCTACAGACTGTTCATAGTACAAAAGTGATCGCAAATGTGTCACAGTTCACCAAGTATGTGAAAATATACTGTATTATATTTGTATAGAATGTTTTGCTTTGTTATCGGAAATGATTCAATCACTCCACTAATAATGATTATACAGGGAAGTGTCCACAATAGCAACACAACTGTTTGGTACTGAAAAAATATGATTATTCATGACATATTCACTCATCCATCCATCCATCTTATTTTGAGGGGGACCACTGGAGCCAAGCTGAGCTGATATTGAGCCAAGGATTAGGGCACACTCTGGACAGTTCAGATTACACGTCCAGTATCAAGACACAGACAACCATTCTACTTTCTGGAGAAACCCCACACAAACATGGGGGAACACACTGTCAACTCCACACAGAGAGTTCCCGGTCTAGTTATCTATCCTAGTCCAAGTATGTTACAACTTGTAGGAACCGTCCAAGAGCAGTAAGACATCATGCGTCTCTGTCCTCAGTCCCTTCTCTCCTTTCAGGACTCCAACATGGAGAAGCCACACCAATGGTAATCTGTGCTGTTTCTTAAATTACACTGTAATCATTTCTCTGAATGTCATAAACCTTTCCGGGAGGTACCCGGGGTGGGTTTCAGGTTTTGATCTCCTTTTCATCTCTAGTAAATCAGTCATTGCTCATTGCACCACCACAGACACCAGATTTAAAATTCTGCATCGTAAAGATAAATTTGCCGGGGCATATTTTTTTAATCAGCACTGTGGTGTGAATATTACTGACGTTTGTAGTACACTCAGCGATAGCATTGTGTGACTGCCCAAAGTGAGATTAAGACTCATGCAGTTTTTGCTGTGTTTGTATGCCAGCCATACAGAGCGAGCACAGGATGCTGTGCGGCCGCTCATAAGCTCACTTCCTGAATTTAGCCAGCCCACTCCTAATAGAACTTCCTCTTTTCAGACCTCAGCTTGTTTCTCCAGTAGCCCTCAGCGTGCTAGCCAGAATTACTCACGTCACCCTTGAACCTGCAAAGGAAACAGGAAGGCTGGTTCCCTGGAGTAACATATGAAATGTAGACATGACAGATTTTCTTTTGAATTTGCCTGACTGAAACACGGTACAACGCCATGCTATGTATCTTTCTGGTGTGGCAATCGGACACAGAGCACGGCGGCCTGCCAAGTAAAGGAACACTGTTCTCAGCCTACAGCAAACCTTACCCAGGGTTTTAGTGTTCTAAACCGTACCATGATGGAAACACGGCGATAGGGCAAAAGGCAGGGTACAGGTCGCCCATCCATTGCAGGGCAAACATACAGAGATGAACAACCATTCATTCTCACAGTATGTAAAGAACAAGGTCAAGAACCTGGACCTTTATTGCTGTGAGACAACAGTGCTCGTCACTACACTGCCATGTGGCCGTCTCTCAATAGGAACATTAATAAATGACCTGTTGATGATGTCAGGAAGCAATGTGGAATCATGGGAATTGCTGTCTTTTTTGGTTCCTTTGTGTGTTTGTGTTCCACATGAGGGTCGCGGGGCTGCAGGTGCCATTCCCAGCTGACATACAGTACATGTACATGTAGGGCAGATTGTGTGAAATATGCATTTCTGTTGATTTGAAGAGTGTTTGAACCATTTAGGCTAATGTCAGTACACCACTCAAACAACAATAAATAATAATCATAATTAATAACAACAATAAAATACAACAGTATAACTGTACAAACAAAATATAACAATAACAGTAGTTTTTAGATATTATAATGCGGAACTGTTACATATCATACCTTTAATTGGTAAGTACAGTGTTAAATTTAAGATAAAGTTAATAAATACAGGGACTTGACCTTATGTGGGTGTTATGTGCAATCAAATGTGCCTTTTTTTGTACTTACTGAGTAATCTTAGGGGTAATTATCCTATCCTTGAACTCTAAATGATGAATCAATCTGGTTTATTTCAGAAATCAAAAGCAATAATGTAAGAAAATGTACATACAAGGTACATTTAGTTCATGTTGAGAAACTTAATAGTTAAGAAGGTATGTAGTGATGTCATCGTAGCTTTTTCAACAGTTCCTGTCTGTGACACTCTACTACGTAAATAACCACAACATTTGTCAATAAAGTAAAAAGAAACATGCATTACCATATGTATATCAGAACAAAACAATCTCAGTCAAGTTTCTACTTTCATTTTCTTTATAACAAAGTCATAATCATTTCACTTTTCACTGTTATGGAAGTAACTAATCTCTGTTTTCACTTCAGTCCAACTCTTTGTTATTTCAGCATTAGAAAACGTGCCCAGAAGCCCAGTTTAGCTGGCAGGAAGTTGAGTGTATTCAGGGCGTATTGCAGATTACAGATTAGCTCAGATGCTTCCTGTCACCAACAAACAAGGAATTGAAAGCTGCAGTTAAATGCTGTTTGATATTTGGCTGCGGGCGGCCTCTGTCCTTCGGTTATCTCTACATGAAGCGAAGAGTATAAATATCACATCACGTGTTCCTGAATGAAAATACTACTTGGAGTTGATAAAATCAGCGTTATTGAATTATTTTTTATTGTGTGAACTGAGGACACAGCAGAAATGTGTGATTGACTTTTGTAATGTTTTTAATGAAAGCGTTTTTTTCCCCCACTTGCATTCTTCAGGTCTAGACAAGGATCCAGTTCAAGGGTGATAAGAATGACAAGAATATCATGTGCAGACCGCACCCTGCAGAGAGCTACAGAAAGCAGGGTGTGTTGTGGGACGATGCCAGGACATTAAGTGTGACCGTCCTCTTGTATGTTAGCCAAGGAATCAACAAAGTGAATCCCATGCCAGCTTTTATCTTACGAGTGGAAATGTGACAAAGTCCTTTGGTGGAAAGTGTGCCGTCCAAGACGTAGACACGTCTTTTCCACTCCTCTTCTTCCCTTCATTTGTTGCTGTATAATGTGATCCATTGAGACACATGCGTCCGTGATAAGGACTCTTAACTGAGGGGGACTTGCAGTCCTCGGCCTTCCTTGTGAGGGTAAAAACTCCCCCTGACCAGTGTGTTGGAAAGTCTTTATTTATAGTATGGGAATGACCATTAGCAGCGTGCGGGTGCGTGGGGCTGCTGTAATCTGTCCAGGGTTGTTGTTGCCGTGACCCTCGGATCAGCGTGTTGTTGTCATAGCTGTGTTCTGTTACTGAGACGTGGACAACACACAACAATGGAGCTTTCAGGCCGCATCAGCCTCCGAGTCTTACTCAGCACTGACTCCAGCAGAAAGAAAATGATTCGCTAAGACTTCCAGAGTGCTGCATATCTTTTGGTAGAGCAAAGATAAACGCTTGATAAGTCCCGTAAACCCTCTGATGATAGAGGACCTGGTCTGGCCAAAGCCAAGAGATACAGTGGTGTCATGTGTTAAACACCTGTGGGCAACAGGGAGTCTCGGGCCCTCGCCGGGTGACATTAATGTGTGGTTAGATTGTCTGCTCAGCAGTTATGAGGTTTTGAAAAAGAGCAGGTGATGCAACGGCATTCTCTCAAACCTACCAATCATCCTCCAACCTTTGTTTTGTTTACATGACGCTAATGTCATGTATTCACCGGCACTGTGTGCCGTTTACACAGGTGAGACAGGGAGAGCGAAGCAGAGAGCCGCCAGGTTAAGACTGGAAAGGCTGAAGATCTGCCGTTGCACTGCTACAACAGACTGTAAAACATTGCAAGAAGCTGTAATTCATTAATATTTCAGCAAATATTGTTAGACATGGTTGGTAAATGGGTTAGGAACAGATTCACTCATGCTTTCTCACCAAAGGTTCATAATAAGTGGCCCTTTTTGCAGATGCCAACAGATACACAAATCTGTATTTATTAAATGTTGTTTCTTAGTCATCAAATGCCATGTACTATATACTAGTCAATGATTGCCTAATGATTAACTTATCAGTGAATGATTAACCTGGTTGTAAAGGGCTGTGATGTGTTTTTGAGTTTGTAAGTGAATGTCATTTATATTTGATGCTAGCACAGAGTGTGCACTGGATCTCGATCCATCTCGTGTAAAATTAACATCCTCTGCCAAGATCACAAATTGACAGCAGAGATGCCCCAGTTAATTGGCGTTGCCTTGAGGGCGTCTCGTCTTTCACACGTGTTGGAACATCACTGAGGTCATGGAGAGATGAGATCATTTTACTCTTTTCTTACCTTTTCTCTTGAGGGCCTCAAAAAGAAGCTACCGGGTCGGTATAATTATCACTTTGAAGCCATTCTTTCTTTCTATCACCGGCAGACTCATGTGTACACGATATTACGCGGGCGCTTTGTGGTTCCGCTGGATTCACTGAGACATCTCAGATCAGAGGTTGCTTGGTGTTAGATTACCACGTCCCGAGTCTCAGGACACACAGCTGAAGAGGTTATATGATAAATGAGTGAAGCACTCAGGCCCTGAGGAGCCGCGTCCCACACTATCGTGTAACACCTGCAGTGTTCCTGTTACCAGTACATCAAGTCTTTGTGCTGCGTGTGCTCCCCGTGATTGTACGTTTCATATTCATTCACAGCTGAAATGGACACAGAGCGCGAGATGGACAGGGAGCCATATAAACAATCTCAAATGCAAACACACAGTATGTCATGTGCTGTTGTGCCATCATGCTCATGAACCTAAACCACAAAAGAGTGTGGTTGTGTGCATGTATTTAAATGTATTAGTTTGAAGTGCCTACATGCAGATTCCAAAAGATCTAGAAATAGTGTAAACATGCCTTTTTCAAACAAGCTCACTATCAAAATAATATTTCTTTCTTGACGACATGCATTTCATTCTATATACTGTATGGTTTAGATGATATTACTGGATCAGACGCACAATTATAACTGATTTCCCCTGATGAATATGGCAGCACAGTGTTGGCAAAGAAAGAGGGCATGTCCCAGAGTACATGTGGGGTTTTTAACTTCACAGAGCTCCAAGTGTAGACTTTGAGAAGTAGATCAAATGTGATATACAATAGTCACATCCATTATATCACTTATTATGCTGTTTATTGTGACAGTATTTTTTAGTTACATAAATAAAAAAATAGAAAAATCTCATTCATTCTTTCACTCCAGGTAGAGAGAGTTAATATAGCTATCTTCTCTTCACGCCAACTTTGTAAAATCCCTGGTTTCCCTCGGCGCGTTTGCCGCCCGCTGTGCCGTCATAGATTCGTTTCCATGAATCTTACATAAGTGAAACGTCTGTGACCGTTAAATGTCAACAGTGTCAGTTACTCTTTGCTTCTGCATATGTTTGCTCCTTGCCGTGATACTAGTTTCCAAGGTCAGCGGAGTTTTGCTGACACACTGTCTCGTCACAGAAAATAGATGACCGATTAAGAGGTGGTTGTGCACACGCACGCACACACGTACGCTTTGTAATGTACTGCAGGGATGCATCTGGTTCCTGGTTAAATTTTTGCAAATATTTTGTGAATATTTAGGTGAATATATGCAGCAC
Organism: Solea senegalensis; assembly: GCF_019176455.1. Taxonomy (NCBI): domain Eukaryota; kingdom Metazoa; phylum Chordata; class Actinopteri; order Pleuronectiformes; family Soleidae; genus Solea; species Solea senegalensis. Next base: position 8,552,716 of record NC_058024.1, on the reverse strand, counting down.
AAAGAGAAGTGCCTTTAGATTGTTGTTGTTGTTGTTGTTGCCAAAGCAAATAGAAGTTGCATGTTGGTTTAGGCCGGTTACTGGACATGTGACATCTCATTTTTCACCTCCGCTGTGTGGCTGCATGTGTTCTTTGGCATGATGGAGAAGTGGAGAGAGAACGAAGGAGGAAGGGATCTTTGACGCCATGCATGTGCTACTATAATACTGTAACACATGTTTTCATATTGTGTCGAGCAGTGATTCCCAAAGTGTGTACTCGTCATTGATTACCTGATGGTTAAGTTATGAGTTAATGATCGACCCATTATTAGTTTAGAATCTTCTAACATAATGTTATTGGTGTACCTTATTGTTTGATTTTGGACAAAATGAAAGTGACATTTCTTTTACATTTGATGCTATTTCCACTTGTTCAATTCAATCTAAATAAATACATGTTTTTCATTTTCTTTTTGTAATTTGTAAATAACTTTTAAATTGCTGTAAAGCATGTATGATAGATTTGAAGAAAGACTTATAAGGAATAAAACAGAGCATTTCAATTACGTGTTATTTTTCTTTTATCTGACCAACTGTAGGTATTATATACAGCAACATTGTGACATATAATCCAGTGGCACCCAGTCAGGCCTAATATCTCAATGTTAATTTGTTAGTTTTCATTCATAAATAGTTATTTATGAGTGAGCAATTTGTTATGAAGCTAAAACCTTTCAAATATCACATGAAGTCCACCTGTAATAAACACAAATAATATGCAGGGTCAGAAATAAAGGACAGATTATTAATTCATTTTTGTATGCCCATATTCACATGAAAACAGTAATATATATATGGAAAGTATTCTTGTGTGTTGATCAGACCTCAGAGAATTGTGAGAATGAGAGTGAGGAATAAATCTCTACATCATCCAAGTACAGTAAATTGGTATAATTGACTCTTCACTTGACCAGCACAACTCAGGATTTCAACCTTTAAAATAATGTCTCCAAGATTATTATGCATCAACTTGCATCAACAGGGTGAATGGCACTCCCATTACCAGATTTTGTGTGTTAAATTTGAATTTTGAACACTATAAAAACATATTTACAATCACATTTTTTTGAGTCTTTGTTTCTTAATGTGCAAAAACAGGCCAAAAAATGGAAACTATATGTACAGGTGTTCTTCCCATTCTCCCCTCTCTGTCGCTGATTCTCCGGCTGTCTTTAACAGCGCAAGTGAAATTACCTTAAAAGCAATTTATTGACTTTGATGTGCAACTTCTCAGCTTTCAGAAACCACCGATAGCACAAACTGTCGCGTAATGACAGTAATGCAAGTGTCGGGTGCAATGCGCTCGGTGTTGAAGGGTAAACTTCATTCTAGAGCCTTAAAAACGTAGAAGCTAAAAAAAAACACACACAAAAAAAAACACTGGCAGCTACGTTTTAGATTGAAAACTCCAGAGCTGTGTTTTACGGCCAGGTCATACTTTCCACATTCCAGTGTCTGCAGAGACACATTGCCACAAGCTCGCTGTTTCGTTCATACTGAAATGAAGGCCCTGATCTGTCCAGTGTTCCGTGTACTCGTGTGTACACACACTCACATTCCATCCCAGTAGCATCAGTTTCTCACCAGGAGTTTGTCCTCTTTTGTCTTGTCCTTGTGTTCTTTGGGTGCTGAGTTTTTCATGTGTGGACACCAGTGGACCTCCTCAAGCATCTGTCCATAGTCACTGTGTTCTTTGTTGTCTCTTTAGAACCAAACAAGAGTGCTCCACCAACTGGAGTGGAAAGTGTTGTGGTACAGAGAGGACATGTGGATGCAGGAAGTATGACAGACATTAGACTGGATGAGGAATGGATACCTTTGAAAACGTTAATGTTCTTGGTTGTAATATTCTCAGTTTCACCTCAACGACAGTCTGATTAAACAATTTCCTGCTCTGACTTCACACCATTAGTCATAAGAGCTGCAGAGGAGAAAATCACCTTCCTGTTAACACCAACATATGCATGTCCAGTACATGTGAATGTCACATGATATATGTATTTAGGTGTGGATGCAGATAACTTCTGATATGATGGTGAAACCCTCATGTAGGGCATTTTTCTTAGAAAATGGTGTATTGAGATGGAAATATCGTGGCACACACTCGTGGTCCCTCCTATTTCATCCTACCGAGTCATTGTTCTTTCTTTCTGTCCTCCTTTTGTCTGATCCCTTTCTTGATCTCTGGGATTTACTGCTGGTACTCATGATGGAGGGCTCAGGGGTCATGCGTTACGCAACCCTGCGATTACTTCATGGGACAAATTGAGTCAGACAGGCTGAAACTACACTACATAGGCAACTGAGGCCGGTAGTTCAGGCACATTTGTTAGAAAGAAGTTAATGCAATTGTGGGAGAAGTATGATGTGTTTCCAGCATCGTGAAGACACATGTTTTCTTTATTTTCAGCAGGATACCTAACCACGACTTTTTGCTCTTCCCCTTGCTTGGACTGTGTCCCCGAGCTTGTGCACACAAGGACAGTGAACTGGCACCTGTGGCACTGGCCTTTTCTGGCCCAAATCCCAGGCCTCTCAGGAGCCTCATGAAACCCCTCCTGTCACTGAGGCTCAAAGGTTTTATTTTTCTTTGGCAGCAGAAAGTGACAGAAAGGGCTCTAACCGTGTGGTTGGTTGGTGTTTGTTACGCTGGATATAATATATCTCATAAACATCAAACCTTGTCAACCTTGTCAACCTTGTCAACCTTGCCAGCACAGCAATGGCTGGCCTTGTTACTTATATATATATATATATATATATATATATATATATATATATATATATATATATATATATGTTCACACTGGACACCGAGCAGTTATGCTTCATTTTCACTGGACAACTTACTCCACTTTATGCTGCACAGTTCAAAGTCACAGTCAAGTTGTTCCTCTTCCATAAGAGAGTCTGCTTTGGTTGTTATAACCATGTTAACCCTCAGAACACAGAGCATTTCGGCTGCTTTTTTCCATTACTATGTTAAAACATACAGTATATATACAGAGGGTATAAGATGTGTGCAATATAGAGTGTCTTATATCCTTTTTTTCAGCAATCTGATGAAAAAAACTACAGTCTATAAACACACCTGAGCAAAAAGTACTCAAAAAGCAGATTGAATTTGTGAAATTTAGAAATACGTCACAGTTCAAAGTTCACTTGGCTCGTTTTTATGAACAAAAAGAAAAGAAAAACCCTCTAATTCTGTGACTTCTGCACAATTATTGCTACTTTATACTTTTCACTTATGTACTTGAGATAAAAGTTCTTAACACAAACACAACTACTAATACAGTCTGTAACAACAGCCCTATTACAAAGCCTACCAGGCGGTCGTGTTTAACACTCTTACTTCCTCACCTTATTTCTAGTTTCTTTTTTTTGGCTGGTGTAACACTGTGTGGGACAAATAAAGGAATATCTTATCTTGTCTTAATGAAGGTTTATGAGGATAAGAAAATGGATCAATTGTATAGTTTTGGAGATGCGGGTTGTTAAATGGTAATGCTGTCATGTAGTGTGTGTGTGTGTGTGTGGGGGTGATGCACTATTACACAGCATTACTCCCTCTCTATCTACCGTTTACAGCGTCATCATTCTCACTCTATCTAAAGTGAACAGACTGCAGAGCGGCCACAATAATTGACTTACTGCAGCCATTACCACGCGAGCCCTTTGCTGCACAGTCGTCACAGTCGCACGTACAATCACCTCCCCCTCTTTCACACCACAAACCCTCTGACTGAGGCATGACCGTTTTCCTGTCACAGAATCACAGATTCAGTCTACTGCGTACACCACTCATACATTCCCCTTACTAATGAAAGAGAAACCAAACAAAGAGTTTTACATTTAAAAACGATTCATTCATTCATCCATTGTCTTCCATGGTCATACAGAGTCATGGTTCTCCTCTGTATTTGTGTTGTGTGTTTGTGTGTCTGCTCAGTACTAGATCCTCACCTGCAGTTCATCTTCTCATTAAAACTCCAATCCTGCTCTGCTCGTATACCCGGCTCTCTGCACCAGTCTTTGCCAGAGTGTTCTGCTACAGTGAGGTACACCTCTCACCAACTCTATAGTGTTGAATTTAGTTGTTTTTTTTTTTACGTCATTCAAAGTCACCTTTTTCTCTTGTGCTCCAGGTCTCATTTTTTGGTTCAGGTCCTGTTTTGTCACTACGCCTCACCTCAGCCTGTCTACCAGCCTGGAACTATACTGCACTTCTCCTGCAGACCAGCCAACTTTAAGTTACTCTTCATTATTTAATTAATGTTAAATTAACTCTTTAAACCTACTGTATTGGGTCCCTCACTTAATTGCCCCATAACAAACTTATTTATCAGAATTTGTTAAAAGCATATAGTTATTTACAGTATTGGCTGAAACTACAGTCACTGGTCACTTTATTTGGTCCACTGGTCCACCTGTGCAGCTGCTTTTTAACGTAAACATCTCAATCATCTGGCAGCAGCTCAGTGTTTTTAGGCGTGTAGTCAGGGTTGACGTTCAAACAGAGCACCATGGAGATAAACGTGATTGAAATGACTTTGAAGGTGGCATGTTTGTTGGTGCCGGGCGAGCTGGTCTGAGTATTTCAGAAACTGCTGATCCACTGGGATTTTTACACACGACCATCTCTACGGTTTACAGAGAATGCTCTGAGAAGGAGAAAATATCCAGTGAGGAGAAAATGCCTTGTTGATGCCAGGCAACAGTAACTCACTTGTTACAACCAGGGTGTGTAGAAGACAATTTTCAAATGCAGATTTGGCATCACTCCTGCCACACCAGGTGGCCTGTGTACCTAATAAAGTGGCTGATGAGTGAGATGCTTTGTATAAGCGGAAACACTAATATAGCCATCTTCCGTCACTTCATATTATGGGTGAATGATCCAGTAACATGTCCAGTGTTTCCTGTGGACTGCCAGCGTCTGAAATCTTTTTTACTAAAGGGAGAAGATGAGGTGGTGGGTCCCTCATCACGATGACCCCTCCTCTTCCTCATTCACGCCATCACTGTGAGCAGTGGTACTGCAGTACTCGCTGAGCTGGGAAAATTCCACACTGCAGCATCGGGAGGGGAGAGCGAGGGAGAGCGGGCGAGATGCAGGTGGGATGGGGGAGTGAGGCGATATTAATCGATGAGGTGAGGTTTTCAGCGGGAGGAATGATGCAAGGACTGCAAGTGAGAGAAGAGAGGGAGCAACCTGCAATCATGAACAAGTGATTATATACAGATGATGAGGTAGACATTTCATGGCAGCATGAGAACACTGTGGCTCACAAAGGACTGAACAGTGCTGTGTGAATGTGTGTCAAGAAAAAGAAAAATAGAGCTGTGTCTGAAAGTGAGGATAGGAATTGACGGAGAGCTTGTGTCCTTCATCACATGCTGTGATAATAAGCAGGGAAGCACTGCAGTAGCCCATTACTAGTGCACATAGAACCTGCACTCCCTGGCACATATTGTATCTCAGACAGCTTTAATCCACTCCCACTGAATGCCAGCACTTTTTCCGGTCTTATATTTAAATACAAGATTCCTCATATACAGTTGCAGTGTAGCTGCATGATCATTTGTTATAACTAGAGAAAGCGCTGCAGAGAATACAGCCATAACCTACATTTGTGGACATTTCATCCAAATCTATTGTTATGGTTGTCACAACAAACGGTCAGACAAACATGGGCAACATAACCTCTCTGCAGAGGTACGTAACACCGCTAAAGTCTATGTCTTACACAGAGGGTACACTCCACAAAAATATAAAAGCAACAACTTTTTGTTTTTGCCACAATTTTCCTTGAACTGAAGTAAAAGTTGTTCCATTTTTGTCAAATTTAGTTCACAAAAATGCTCAAATCTGCATTACTCCTATCCTACAATACTCCATCCACCAGGCAGGTGAGATATATCATATGTGAGGCTTGAACTTCACATGTGAATTCCAAGGTCACTACAAAATGAGCACTTTATCTTAAAGAAACGTTTACTGGGCGCTCAATTAAAGCTTCACGTTGGGCATTTTTAACGAGGAGCAGAGAACTTGTCAGTAATGCAACACCAATGTCATACCCACTGCTGATCATCTGCTACAGTGCCAAGGAAGAATACACCATCATAGGTGAGCATTTACCCACTGAAGTGGGCTCTGCTGACGTACTGCGGTAAAACTCCAGAGAAGCTCCAGACAACTGCAGCTTCTCTGAGTGTTTCTGACTATTTACACTGAAATTCTGTGTCTGTGCAAACCAACATTATGATCACTTCTCTGAGTGGGTGGTCTAGAGCTGATGTCCCCAACCACCAGTACCGTATTTTATTTATGATCAGAGTCTGAAAGATCTTTTATTTTGAAAATACGCTCGTCTCGGTCACGTGATATGGTACTTCAGAAATTTAGCTTACAAGCTAGCAAAACTTAGTATCTGGAGAGCTTCTTTGGAAAGGGAAAAAGGCCCAAGGAGGAGACAGAAGAAGAGCTTTCGACTTCCAAGAACAGACAATATCAGGATTCCTACTTAACATACGAGTTTATCGATACATGTGATCCTCATGCATGAAGCATGTGACTACAGGCTAGTAAATGAGGCCATGAAGCCTCATGAAACAAGCTCAGGGCTCCCACTAATTCAGCGGGTTGGTACTTTGTATTTAGTTGTTTCTATACCGGTGCGTGAAAAGATTGATTTACATGAAACAAAAGTTTGGTTTAAGATCTCTCGGGTGAAAACACATGATGCGCCGTCCTGTGCTGGTGCGGTTACATGTGATCAGGGTTATGAGGCCGACTGGATGTGCTGCCAGATTCTCTGAAAGGTGGCTTGTGGTGGTGACATGAACATTCAGTTCACGGGCAACAACAGCTCTGGTGGAAATACCTGCAGTCGCACACTCCCTCCAAACTTGTGCCATCTGTGGCATTGTGTCGTTGTTCATTTTAAAGTGGCATTTTATTGTAAGCTGTCCAACACACACCTGTGTGATAAACATGTCTTTAATCAGCATCTTGTGATTATAGGTGTAATGCTCACTGATACAGATGTGAACTTTGTCAACCAAATATGAGACAGATTTGTTTGCATGTACAGCTCGTTTCATGACCCACTGTCACACTGAAGCACACCCAAAACAAAGTGTCACAGAACAGACATCACAGTGTTAGAAATCCATTAAACCGCCTGAGGCATGTTCCACACAGATGGAATCAAAAGAGTTGACCTCATTTGTCATGGACTGGCACACAGTTTGCAGTTGGACTGATAGGTGGCTGTAAAATAAGGGAGGACTGTGGCATGTGAACAGAAGACGGTCTTGCTATTAGAGTTAATTACAGTGTTCAGTGTGTTCTGTTCACATTTGTCGACAGATCTTTTATCAGTGAGGATAAGTGCCCCTCATTCTACTCTTACGGCCCTGATTAATTTGCAGAGAGCAACTTGTGCTGCAGTGAAAGAGCACTTTCTGGGACTTATGAGTAAAATGTGATGTAGTATAGTGTATGCACCTGCTTGTTTGATCTTGTATGTAATGACTTACATTTTCTTCTTTTCAAATATGATAAGGCATTAGTGCAGTCAAGTGCAAATATAAACTACTTCCAGGTACAAACTCTGAGATCAACATTCAAGTTAGTCGAGAACTAAAACTCCTATTCGACAATGCAGATTATTTTTGCATTTCTCTGGATGAATGTTGCTCTGTATCAAATAAAAATAGTCTCATACAAGTCTGAGCAGGGCCGGCCCAAGCCTTTATAGAGCCCTAAGCAAAATTTAGTGCATTAATTATAGTTGTGCTCAGTGTCACTCATGTTTTGTTATTGTTTTTTAGAGGGCAGTATGGTGACACTAAACTTGAATTAAAAGTTTAATGACTTTAGTTTTCAAAAGACAAAGGAGCTTTGTCGGTTGTCTCTGAGTCTCTGAAGTGAGTTTCTTTGTCAGTCTGTCCATTCTCCTCTGAGATCTACTCAGCTGGATATAAAGTGAAGAAATCTTCCACTGATATTGACCAAACAACATGCATCATCACTGTGTGATGGAGGTCTGCAACACTGCACGCCCCTCACATTCCTCCCTATTACAAGAATGATGTACAATGCTCTCTTTAACCACTTGAAGTACTTTAACTCGATTTGCATTTACTGTGAACCCTCTTTAATCTCCGATGTGAAAACTGTAAACATGCACCTCTGGATCACATCCACAGTGAATTCTAGGAAATGTCATTTAAGGAACGCCGCTCTGGTTTTTGGATCAGAAAAGGCCGTTTGGGAGTTACGCAATAACTTTCAAAGCGCCCCCACTCTTATTTTGTCAGCAGCACATGAACTCAGTCCTCTCTCTTGCACATTACTCAACATTCTCAAATGGATGCTGCTATTATTGCTATTGGCAGTGACTTCCTTTTAAGATGAACACAATCATCTGGACCGTTAATCAAGCTACTTACTAAGAAATTCAACTGGAACATGGCTTCACGTGGAGGCAGCTTGAGAAAAACAAATCTCTAAGACCCTGAGCTGTTACTGTGACGTTGCACACTCCATACGATGCGTAGTAAACCACAATGTCCCATGTACAGTAAGTGTATGCCGTACACTTACTGTACATGGGTGTTTTCTTGTTTTTGCTTTCAATTAAGAGATGCATGATTCTCCGTGGGGGCTCGGTCTATCACTGCATGCAGTGTCTGTGCTGTTTTGTTCTTCTTTTTTTTCTTTTTAGGTCAAAGTTAAATGAAGAAAGAAAAACAACAGGTGTACTCTGTATACTTGACAAGAACCCGTGCGCGTGTGCCTGTGTGTGTGTGTGTGCTGTGCAATCATTGAAAGCACTGGTGGTTATCATGGTAAAAATGGATCACTATTACATTTAATATGTCACATCAGCAACAACATACTACATGTGTGACCTAATATGACCAGCACAAACATACACACTCATACCGGGACAGACTGTCCTTTTCGTAGGGTTTTTGTACAAGTCACATTGGATTCACTGGACTGTTATGCAACTGGACATATGGTGAATTCGGCTGAGTGAACTCCTCCCTCCCTCTCTCTCTCTCCCTCAACCACACACAGAGGGAGCTGCAAAAATGTTTTACATATGGCAGACTGAAAACAAGGATATATACAGTACTCCCAGCCAAGAGGGGAGGAGTCTTGATTTTGACTGGTTTGTCTTGATTCCTGGAAAGACGGCACATGTACACAGCAGAGTGAACTCGCAGCAAGGTCACAGCACATTCATGGAATCGGCCTTTAAGACGCACTTTTCACCACACAAGAAAAGCACAACGCCAGTGAATGTATCCCCAACTCACTGTGTAATCGACATTGCAGAAACTCTCTGAAAACAAACTTAAAAAATGTAAAAACCTGTTTTGCAAAGCTTAAAAACTTTACCGGAGCAAGTTTAACCTGACCTGACAGTGATAACAACTTTTATGTGACCAATGAACTTCAGTTTCATCGAAGTCCTTGAGCAGTAAAAGTCTCCCCGCTTTGTTTGTTTTTGGTCTATATCCTCAGTGTGTGTGTGTGTGTTTGGGGGTGCACACAGGAAAATCAAAATATTATGCTTGGACGTCTTGGCGGTCTGCAGAGCCACGTGACATCCTGTGTAACACGTGTGGAGCAGATGCAGTGGGTTTGTTTATGTATTTCTCTGCTCACTCTGTGCATGCTTGAGTCACATGGAACTTGTTAATGTACTGCAGAGGGAGACGCACAACTGCAAAAAACAAAACAAAAAAAAACCCTGCCAGATGAATGAGGCCAGGTTTGACTTTTACTTTTCACTTCAAAGCAAAAATATTTACACCTTTCCATTGCTGTCTATTAAGTGCAGATTCTGAGAAAGCTGCAGGGAACATACCAGAGAAAAAGCGGCTCCTGTGTGTGTCCACCCCAGATTAGAAATGTTGTTTTCTTTTTCCAAAGAGTCTCCCCCCCACCATCTTTTCAGACATGTTCTATAGGACTCTGCTGAACTGTGTCTGCTGCTTTGTTTTGAAGAAGTAAACTAAAAATAAAGTCGACGTGTTATTGTCGTTTACGTTTTGATTTATTCCTCTTAAAAACATCTGTCATCTGCGAATGTGGCGTCAAAACCACTGCCTTGTTTTGTTGTGTTCAAGTGAGCACATGATGGGAATTACGAGTTCACATCTTGCTTTAATTTACCCTGTGTGTGCATGTGCATCCTCATGAGCGCCGCGGCTCACTCCTAAATAGTGAAGGCACTGACATGTAGTTGGACTGTGGTCACAGTGAGAACTCACACAACAAGCATTTCGAGGGCGCAAGAGGGTTTGTTTGATGAAAGGACAAATCTGCTGTGAACTTTACTTATCCCGCGTGTAACAGCACTGAAGTAAACAGACTTTCTGTCTATTTAAAAAGAGAAATGTAACATTTTTGAGGGTTGATCGGAAGAAATTGAAAGAATATGACACAGAAGTTAAGAGAATTGCTTTAAGATAAAGTTGTTTTGTTTTTATAGCTTCAGAATAAGCCTTTTATATGCACTTCAGGTGAGGGCCTTGCTTCTCGGCGGATGCATCTTGCATTTTGAAGCATGAGCTGAATGAAAGAGAACAGCATCAGCAACATGAAACCGATGCAAAGAACAACAACAATGATAGTAATAATAATGTCATTTTTTCACAATGGACCTTTTAACTTTTAGCGAAGGCTGTTTAAATCATAATAACTAGTAAATTATTATATTGTGCTCTAAAATATCAACAGAAATGCACATGAAAATTAGTGGGAAGTCTTACAGTTTGGAAATGTGGACATGGACATTTTAGAACATGACATATATACGTATATATATATATATGTATATATATATATATATACATATATATATGTATACATATATACACATATATATATATATATATAGCCTGTGTGGTTGTGATAGGGATGTGCGGTGTGTGCCTCAGCATGATGGACAAAGACCGAGCTGGGTCATTTGGCTGAGGTGACATGGCGTGATTCCTCTCCCGGGAACATAATGTGCCCACTACTTCAAACCACTCTGCATCATCTACTTACTTACCACAACCCAGTAAATCTTATAATATCTCTTCCCACACTGTTCACATTCATGCTGTACTCTTGAGACTGTTCCCATGGTGATGTGCGAGTGCAGAACTAGCATTGATCTGCTGGGTGTAGAAACTGGGCCATAGCACTGAGGCAGTTCGACACGTTTCATTATGTCCCACGCGACCACGTAACTGACGGACCGTACATGTGACAATAACAGAAACTAGGTGACTCCTCCAGAAATGTGTTTGCTCCCACATGACACTCATCATATCTGCTCGACAGCCACGCATGCCTCACATTGCAGGGTGATGTGTGTTTACAAACAGACCCCCCAGCCCTGGACCAGGCCTCTTTGTACAGTCTGACTTCAGAGAGGAGCACTCAGCTGCCGTTCACTGATAGACAGAAGGTGTCCGGCTGATAGCAGAGCCAGCAACTTACAGGACGCTGCAGTAGTTTTTGAACGTTGCAATCATCTGGTGACAGATGGCGTTTATTTCTGCCACTTGCTCCTATGCACTGTATACAGTTTCTAGCATGTAAAGCTTGTGTTGGTTCGAGGGAATTAATGACGTCTCACTTTGTCAGATCGACTTATCTGTCAATAAAGTCGAATGGACAAGTTGTTTGATGGTGTCATCACATTGGCACAGTGGAAGAACACAGCTGTACCACGATAAGCAACTAAAAGTGCAGTAAAGAGCACTTTCACCAAAAAGAATCAACTCGTCATTTAAACAAAACAAATACCTTGAATTTTCAGGTAATTTCTAGTGCACAAGATCTCTCCCACCCAGCTCTAGTCTGGGATACGTCTGCACCCAGTGGTGTGCGTCTTTCCCCCGATCCACTCATTCCAAACCCAACACCAAAGTTCAGTGTCCCTGTCATCAAGACCGATGGACTCGAAGGCATCGCCTCCACCTTTTTTATGTTTTTAGGTCAAAGTTAAATCAACCCAACACAAACAAAGGAATGCAGAAAGAAAAACAACAGGTGTGCTGTGTATATTTAACAAGAACCCGTGTGTGTGTGTGCAATCATTGAAAGCACAGGTTACCATGGTAAAAACGGATCACTATTACAGTTAATGTGGCCTGACTGACGTCCACGTCGACTAACTCTCCCCCCCCAGCTAAAGACCACTGCAGCACATGGCTGTGCACTGCTGCATGCCATAGTTTATGGACATCTTCAGGAATGTACTTGAGGAATGTGTCAGTGCATTTGTAGAATCTGAGGGTACGTTTGTGTGCTTGGCTTTCCACTTCATATCACAGATAGCCTGTTACAGCTTTATTGTGGTTGGAATTTCACCAGTTCACGTGACAAGAAACAAAAGCAGTATTTGGACAGTATGTTAACAGTATGTTAGTGTTTTGACTCGGTTTTTAACATTTGTTTCCTCATGCCATCATGATCTGAAGACCAATTGCAAAATGAAACCTTTATACATAAACAACCATTCCCGACATATGATTTAAATTTTGATTGGCCCATATACATGTATTATTCTTACTCTTCAGGCACCGCCTTTGATGATTCAATAGAGATTATTGAATAAACAAAGTCCTGGTTATTTACTTACCCTATATAACTCTGACTCACGTTTTATGACTACGATTATTTACTGACCAAACAGCCTCCTTTTTGTCCTGGATCTCAGAATGAATCACTTGCGTCACAGTATTGTGTTGTGGGACACTAACCCTGCATTTTGTGGAGAAAAGAAAAGAAAGAAAAAGAGGCTTAGTTGAAGAAAATCCTTAAAAAGAAAAAGGCGAAACTGCACAACAGGCATTGTCTTGTGTTGCTGGCTGAAGTCTTTTGTTGTAGAAAAACATCAATCCATTTATTTTCTACCGCTTTATTCTCCATATGAGGGTCATACGGAGCTGGAGCAAATCCCAGTTGACATAGGGTGAAAGGTGGCGTACACCCTGGACAGATAACAACATTCAGAGATGAGCATTCACTCTCACACTCACATCTATGGTCAATCTAACTTTTCACGAAGCAAAAAACACTTTTTAAGTTACAAAATATTGTATTTAATTGTTTGAAAATACAATTGTTCTTTGCGCTCCCTGGTTTGTTCTTTGAGCCGTGACTTTTTGTTTGTGGGCGGGCCTTAGGAAGCTGCCTGCTGATTGGCTACCTAGTTTTACCTAGCAACAACTCAAAGGACCGGAAGTTGTCATTGGAGTTGCTGTCCATCTGGAACTCGTTCCCTAAGTTTTCCAAAATAATAGATACTATTTTGTTGGATGTTGACAGGGAAAGCCTGGAACAACGGACAGCTGTCAGTAGCCAATCAGCAGGCAGCTTCCTAACGCCCACCCACAAACAAAAAGCCATGGCTCAAAGAACAAACCAGGGACTGCAAAGAACAAGTGTATTTTCAAACAATAAAATACAATATTTTTGAATGATTAAATCGATATTTTTTTGCTTCTTCCAAAGGGTTGATTGATTTGTGAATTGATTTGAGAAGAATATTGACACAAATCTAAAATTCCATAGCAATCTGCATGTTTTTGGACTGTGGGAGGAAGCTGAAGAACCTGGAGAGGACATGCAAACTCCACACAGAAAGGCCCTTAGTCGAACTGGTATCCAAACTGGTCACCTTCTTTCTGTGAGGCAACAATACTAGCCACTACACCCCTGTGTGTCTAGTCATTTTGCTATTTGATGTGGGTTTATATGTCAGATAACACACAGATGTTTTCAATGTATGGTTATAATGAAGTTGTCTGTGTCTTCTGATTGGAGAAGGGCAGAAGGAGTGATATGTTGTGCATGTTGTAGTTATCTCTGACATTGCAAAACTCTTCCTTATCCTAAGTGGTGGTGGGGATGGCAGGAGTAAACAAGGTTGTCCTTGACTTAATGGCAGAGTGCCAACAGCACTCATCTGTAACCTGTATCAACACACTTATATTTACTAGAACGGCTGACCGCATAAGTGAAACACACACTGTATAGGCCCATCCTCCTCGGAGAGGGTTTCTTGGTCCTTCCCTGTTCCTCACGTGTCTGAGAATGAGGAGGGAGGGCCCGAAGTGTTTGGTCAGCTTAGTCAGAAGTTGCTGTTGTCATTTCCCCGACACAGGCACCACTTGCAACACAGCTGTGTATTATCCGGTGGTGAACACATTTCTGTAAAAGTCATAGACGTCTTTATTTGCCACATACTGTGATGTGTGTTCCTCTCATATCATCAGTTGTGTGACCCACAATCTGCGTGCATGGAGTCTGGATGTATTCGCTGCATCTCTAGCGGGGGTACTTAACAGTGACTAATGTGTTTGTGGAAGGCCATGCATTTGCACAGAGGAGATTGCATCACTGGGCTGTTTCATAGCTGGATTGAAGGCCATTTGGCTAATTTTCCTGGGGCACAGAGCCATGACATGAGAGGGGAAGCCCTGCTTGAGTTGGCATAACACTGACACATCAGTTCGGCCAGAGTGCTAGATGTTTACTCAGACTTGTTGAGTCACATTGCGTCCTAAAAACAAAATGGATTTAAGTTGTATTTTACTGGCAAGTTTATTTGCAGAGTCTGTGATGTTTAGGCCACAAATAGAGACAAGGGATTTAGCTCAATTTTGCGATGAAATCCTTCTGGTAAAATAAGAGCAGCATGGTCTTCTTTCTGGAAATACACACACAGTAAATGCTGATTATTATTCACCCCCTCCCTGCTTGGATCTGGGATCCTCTTTTCTCATTTATAATCCTGGAGCAGAACTAGAACATCAGAGATTAGTGCATGGTTTGGCTTAACCATCCATTCACCCAGGCTTACAGTACCTCGGATTTGTCTGGTCTAGCACACATGTCAGACTCATTAGGTCAACTGCCTTTTACAAAGTTATAATTACTGTATCTGGAGCGTGTTTGATGAGGAAGGACCCTCAACTCTACATTGAGCCAAAGTAAAACCAGTGAAGTTAAAAGCACAGGAATGTGAAGCTTTGAAATAAGAAATTCATAACAATACAGTATCTCAAATGTATCCAAATAAAAAAATCTATAATAGAAGGGGTCTGTTATTACACTTTGCTTTGTGAAAGTAGTGTATTCGTGCCGCTAATTTGTCACTGAGGCTACACTGAACCAGAGTGTGAGCCACAACAAGACTTGACTGTAACTGTAACATCATCCAGCACCAGCATGTGCTGAGCAGTAAAACGTGTTGTCCATGCAGTCTTTCTGTGCCAATGATAAGTGTACTGGCAGCGTAAACCTGTGCGCTCTCTTTGTATCTGATACGTCTTCATACCGCGGGTGTATATCTGGACATGGACGAGTGAGTCAGCCCAGCTGGCAAACTGAAGCACTACAACACAAAAGTCCCTTGTGAACCCTGAAGCATTGTCCATAGACCACCACTTTTTTTAAAGAAAAGAGGACAGGATGGGACACCTACATATCCATGTTTTTATTGCATTATGAATTTTTAATCAATTAAGTATTTGTTATACTACAAGGGATTGTTTTACGTGTGTTACAATATGTTACTGTATAGGTTACAGTCAGTATAATACACATGTGTAATGGAAAGCACAACACAATTGTTGTATGAAATGTCATTGGGTGAGCTGCTTTTACTAAAACCATTCTTAAAGCTTTAGTGTTGTTGTTCATATTATTTTTCTGTCTCTGTTTGGTATCATCAGATCAGCATGTTTGGGTATATACAGTGCATGGGGCGGTCAGGGGCACAAAGCATTTATGTTATCAAACTGCTGAATGACCATGTTTTTTGAGCAGTACAACGTGTGTTTTTGGTTTGAATGTCACACACATTTGGATGACCGATTCAAACACATAGACTGGAGTCAAGCTGGTCATGTTCGTGTACAATTATGGACACAGTGACACGTCCCTTTGTGCTATTTTAAGGCACTGCACGTTTGTCCGAGCATGCTATTGTGTTGGATATCCATCCCATATTAGGGTCGCCAACATGTATATATGGCTCATGTTAATTATTCAAGTCAAATCTTAGATTTTCTTATTCCAAGTAATTAAATTAAATTCAAGATAATGCTCTTTTGACATATTTTCCTCCGTCACGACTGACTGACATATCTGATGACATGTAAGCTTGATAGCTGTAAACATGACCATGTGCCCGCCTCTGCCCTTCCTCACATGATTTGGACAGAATTAGTCTCTCATGTAGACCTTGACTTCTCATGTCAGGAGACAACAACGTCCTCTCAACAAAGGCTAAGACAGGATGAGAAAGGGGGTGTGGCGAGAGAGAATAACTATTAATGTTGCCAAAGGATAATTTGTTTTGCAGACAGTGGTATAACAATAACACAATTACACAACACATATACACAGCACAGATTCATGGGTGCCGAAAAATGGAACGGTTGGGGCTGGTTATTTTGGTAAAATTCCTAATGGAAAAGCAAAAAAATGCATACCATACTGTACCAAACCAAACCATTCCACTTCTACGCTGCTTTAACCTCACCTTTCATGCAAACATCTGAAACTCAGCATTTCACAGGTGCTGCAGGTGTGAACAATCAAATTGGCCTTAGGCAACAATTTATACTGTCTTGCAGTTTGGCCAACAACAAAAAACAATGACCTGATGCTGCATTTGTGGGGGGAAAAGTTGCACTTTTTGGTATCTCCTCCTGTCTTCTGATTGACAGGGGCATAACAGTGATCTCTCTCATCCACGTTCAATAATTCAGCATGCTGAATCTGCCATAAAGCCATCAGCAAGGACCAACGGTGCCAGATACAATAACACGCACCCACTCAGGCGACATTCCCCTCAACTCATATAGGAGCTGAAGATTGTTTGAGATGCTGTATGTAAAATACTGTATGTGAGCAATCTTTAGTGGGTAAAATGGTTACTGCAATGCCAATTAAAAACAATGTACAGCATGGTTGCCAAAGTAGTTTAAAAAAAACAAAACAAGATGGTGTTACACTGTGGTCATGCAAATTAACATGTGTTCCACAGTCTTATTTATATGTGTAAACATTGAACAAATTTGATAAATTTCCATGTGTCAGCAATATGAGGAGATTGAAAGTGAAAACATTATGTTAATATACCTTTGATTTCCTTCTCACATTTTGAGAGGGGTGGTAAGGCTTTTTCAGGGTTCGGTAACTTGGAAACCCCTGAGTCGAACTGCTATGCCATGCATTATTGGGTGGTTGCAGTTGGTAGCTCAGCAAGACATAAATAAGCTGCAAATGAAAATTCTAATGAATAAAGTAGCTGCACATTTGTTATCAGTTAATCCAGTATTTCAATTTAACATGGTTCCTTAATCTGTGATGACATTTCATGGTCATTTCATGGCATAATGTAATATAATTTGTACATATAGCCCCTTTAATGTTAGCACTGATGGGGGATAATATTTTACCTAGTACTAATGATTGATGAGAGATCATACATGTAAATATCTGTAAGTGGACATGATATTTTACACCACCACTCCACTCCAGCACATTTCAGTTTGTCCCCCAACGAATCTAAGACATGAAAATCTTGGCTAATGTGCAGTTCTACGAGACAAGGTTTGAACGCAAAATGCAACCTGCAGCCTTTCCCTAAGGTCACAAAAACAGTGCGGAGACTCGAGAGTACACTGAAAAAAAGATGACTTCAGTGTTGTGTTTTTGTCTCGTATTTTTCCAGCTCTACCCCTCCCCCCTGTTTTCTCTCCTTCCTCTTTGTTTGCTAGCTCTCCCTGATCCTCTCATAGGCACCTTGTGTCCTCCCAGCGACAGCAGCTGCTTTCTGATTGGCAGGCTGCACTGAGGGGGCGGTGCTTGTTCGCTGCTCGTGCTGTTTTTGTGGCAGGATGACGCTTACAGCAGTCAGTTTCGGTAACAGCCGCACACCAAGGACGTTGTGAACGCGTGTCGCTTGGAGACATTATAAGCCGCTTTTACGGCTTATATATAGTGTTTTTATCGTACGTACAAACACGGAGAACACACAGCACACCGGAGGACTATTACCATTTGTCCCCCGACAAGGAAAAAAGCAGATAAAACGGATTTTAGTCGTCGGGCTCTGTCCTTCCTGTTCAGCCCTTTTGTTTTCCAGGTCTTCGCTCGTGCAGGCGACTAAACAGCGCCCCCGCGCGGAGCATCAGAAAAGTCTGAGAATAGGGAGCCATACGAGCGGCCGAGCTTCTTGCCTCTCCTGCGACGTGGGTCCTCTCAGCTCAGCTGTCCGATGCGGAGTGAGGATGAGTCCCGCTCTGGAAGCCCTTATGCAGGCGGATGGGACTCCATATCCCGGAGCAAAAGGGGTGATGCTTGAGCCCTTCGTGCACCAGGTGGGAGGACACTCCTGTGTGCTGCGATTTGGGGAGCAGATCATCTGCAAGCCCCTCATCCCCCGGGAGCACCAGTTCTACAAGAGCCTGCCACCGGAGATGAGGAAGTTCACCCCGCAGTATAAAGGTAAGACACCACCATCAACGCTCGAATTGATGTGCAAAACCCTAAGGCTGCAATTGAACTGTTCTATTGTGTGTTGTCTTGTTCTTGAGTATCCCATATATTTGATGAATATTTTCGATTATTTTGATGTGTTATGGTGCTGTAAATAACACTGCAGTCTGTTATCTGTCTGTCTGTAACGCTGTTAAATGTCCTGCTGCAGCCTCTCAGCAGCATGCGTGATGTTGTTTTGGTTACCCAGCATGCATCCTGTCTTTCTCCTTCCTCACCTCTGCCAATATCTTGCATTTATTAGTGCACCGTTTGGCTGCATTTACTATTTCAAATGGGGAAAAAAGACAACTTGTTTTTAACAGGTCGTATATTTAGACTTGTGTGTAATGTCAGTCATGATTGAACAATTGGCAAAGCATCACAGTCAGTTTTCTGGATGCGGCCCTAGTGTTGGAGGGTGGGATTGCCTGGCTGCCATCAGCAGGAGGAGACAGGCCTCTTTAAAATGCCTCTGCTTTCCAGAGGGCTTCGGTTTCAGGGTGAGATAAAGTTCCATGAGGATCAAAAATAAATGGGGCAGATCCAAGGGAGTAATACGCAAGTCGGTTGAGTAGATTTCCAGGTCTGATTTCAGGCCCAAGACAGAAACGTGGACAGAAATCTGCATTTTTATCTGCACCCACAGACACGCTTTGAATTTCAAACGGATTATCATATTCCCTGGTTGCATCCAGGTCCACAGTCTCTGCTGACAGCTACCATCAAAGACTATAATGACACCCACTACATTCTGATGTAGATGTCTGTGGGCAACCTTATGCCCGAGGTAGGAGACACGTACGGTCTCTGACTTCTTAGTAATTCAGCATGAGACTATTAAAAGATCCAGAATGAGGACTGTGACGTGGAAAGCAGATAGTAAGTTGACTGTAGAACCTTTCAACACTGTCTGTGTCATGTTTCAAACGTATCACAACCATGGGAGAAAAGGCAAAGTTGGCCTGAAAGAGCATTGTGTCATTTCATTTCAACACTTCACACAGTTTGCAGATCCTCAGATCACCAGAACTTATGGACCCAATAAAATAATAGCGATTGATAATGATGTAGAACTGTGTTGAACCTCTGCTGATACAAGGGAGTCAATCTGTGATATTAAAGGTATAAACATATTACTCCATGCACTTTATCAAGGATTTATGGGCCTCCTAATTGAATTAAATCTCAGTGACGCACAAGTTCCCACACTTCACAGCTGTACTGGTGATGACTGTGCAGGTTTTAGGACACCGCCGTTCATTAGGATGCACTTTAGAGGTGGGGCTTCCTGCTGGTTGGTGATGTCAGTGTACATGAGGAGAGCGAGTCCAGGACACGGGATGCAGGAGAAAAGTAAATGCTGGGTCCACATGCCTGCCATTTCACACACAAAAACGCCACTGTGCTTGGTTCTTTGTGTCACATCGCTACTGTCATAGAGCTCATTTATTATCTGCTTTTGTTGTGGCTGCTTGTGTTTTCTGGATGTCCAATATAACCTCTATCAATTTGGATGCCATGTCCATATCTTTGCACTTTCTCTGTTTATCTGTTTCACTCACATCCCTTCGTCTTGTCTATGGCTTCTCAGCCACTGCAGCTGTGATGTTCATTCTTAGTGCGTCACCTTCCCCCCACCCTGAGATAGACAGGCCCATTTAGGGACTTTTATAAGGGGCTTGGGGGTGTTGACGTGCGAGTTACTGTAACATTTGTTGTTGTTTGAAATTTGTTGCACAATTTCATGAGAATATTGATATTGATGTGATATTATTTGTATGAAATTTAAGTTTTGTTTCAGTTACACGTTGATGTTTTATAGGTGTAAAATGTGGTAGAGCATTATCAATAAGGGTTAGGGTTAATATTAACTTTTATCATGTAGTGCAAGAACTTATAGATATGAATTGTTTTCAACATTACACTTATTGAAAAAGGCATAAACATAGAACAACTATTCAAGTGTTGTCTCTGCAATTATCTAATTGCATTGTTTTAACTGAAGATTGTGATGTTCAATTAAAACTGATTGATCATTCAGCCATACTCCTTGGTGGACTTCAAAGATGATCATACCAAATGTTGTTTCACTCATATTCTTGAAGCGAGTTGTGACATTTTGATTAACTACGTTTATGGTTAAGTGAGTTTTGACTGTGGCGTGTTTTGCTGCTGCTCCGTGTGTGTTTCTGTGTGTGTATTTCATCTTCTGAAGTTATTGCTGACTGTAAGAAACTGTTATGTCGTGTGTTTTCTAAAATGATGTTTTGATGTTGTTAAATAAATGGCTTGCTCAGTCTGACACATTTCAGCCTTGTGTGGTATTTTGTCTCTTGTTTTCTGAGTAAGTGACATAAAAACTGTTTGTGTTCTCACATCTGTTATTAACAGTGTAACGTCTTTCCTCAACTATCCAATAGAAAAGTAGCTATAACCCCTCTCCTTCTCATCCTTTTTTCAGGTGTGGTGTCAGTCAGTTTTGAGGAGGATGACGAAGGAAACCTGTGCCTCATCGCCTACCCTCGCCACAGCGAGTCAGGTGACCTGGAGAACAAAGACCCGTCTTCAGATTGTGAGCCCAAGAGCAAGATGTTGAAGTGGAGCAACAAGAAACAGTCCACTCTGCTTCTGGAGAACGACAACTACAGCAAAGACAGAGCTCGACTTACTTGGAAAGAAGACAAGCTCATGAGGTGAGGATACGTGTTTTAGCACCTTTGTGCACTCACAGACACCAAGATGAGACAGATATGCACAGTGATAGTAAAACTGACAGTTTTTTTCTGTTGTGTCCCCTCTGCAGTTATAATCGTGACGAGGTGGTGCAGCAGAAGCAGCAGCAGGCGGAGGTTCTTTACTTCAGCCTGGAGAAGGGCAACGTTGTTCCGCAGATCAAACACAACCCCTGGAGTCTGAAATGTCACCAACAGCACTTACAGAGGATGAAGGAGAATGCAAAGCACCGCAATCAATACAGTATCCTTTCATCAGTAAACTGCAATTGCCAAGTAAATTCAGTGTGTAGTGAAATACACTGATCAACGGATTAGTCTTAGTTATTTTATAAAAGCGTGAATACACTGATTAGTATATGGTTCTGTTTGATGTTGTATGATCCTTGACCCCATTTCACAGAATTTATCCTTTTGGAGAATCTGACGTGGCGCTATACAGTACCATGTGTTTTAGACTTGAAGATGGGAACCCGCCAGCATGGAGATGATGCATCAGAGGAGAAGAAAGCCAATCAGATCCGCAAGTGTCAACAGAGCACGTCTGCCTCTATTGGAGTCCGAATCTGTGGAATGCAGGTATGGTAGGAATTGAACTTCCTGTACAACACACATACAAGTGTTCTTGTCATGGTCACACTGTAAATGTGGAGCTGTAGTACTCAATGTTTCTTTGCTACTTCTGCAGGTGTACCAGTCAGACTCAGGCCAGCTGATGTTCATGAATAAGTACCACGGTCGTAAGCTCAACCTCACCGGTTTCAAGGAGGCTCTCTACCAGTTTTTCCACAATGGGCGCCGCTTGCGTCAAGAGCTGCTCTCACCAGTGCTGCGCAGACTGCGGGAAATGCAAGCTGCCCTGGAGGCCTGCGAGTCCTACCGCTTCTACTCAAGCTCCCTGCTTATCATCTATGACGGAGACCCCCCCAGGACTCCCAGCAGACCTAGACACCGAGGTGGAGAAGAAGGTGATGAGGATGAGCCATCAGATGAAGAGGATGACGAGGAGGAAGGAG
Source organism: Solea senegalensis (assembly GCF_019176455.1). Lineage (NCBI taxonomy): Eukaryota > Metazoa > Chordata > Actinopteri > Pleuronectiformes > Soleidae > Solea > Solea senegalensis. Next base: position 8,530,343 of record NC_058024.1, on the reverse strand, counting down.
GGGCCTATGGTTTCCGTCGTTCTTCAGCGGGCGGCAGTGGCGGTGTGGCCGCGGGGAGCAGCAACAGTGGGAGTGGTCGCTCTTCCCACAGCACAGGAGAGGCCAGCAGCCCTGTGGTGGACGTGCGCATGATTGACTTTGCTCACACTACCTGTCGGCACTATGGAGAAGACAGTGTAGTGCATGAAGGCCAGGACAGTGGTTTCATCTTTGGCCTCCAGAACCTGATCACCATCATCTCCCAGCTGGAGGATCACAGTACTGACTGAAGCTGCAGTGGAACTGTCAGGGTCTGAATTTAAAGTCTGGGAAACGGCTCACTGAGCTGAAAGCCCACTAATCCAAGGTGCATTGTCCCTTATGCCTAAATGGGGGTCTGCCCCTCCTCTGCTTGGAGGGATCCTCAGACACTTCAGGGTCAGAGAAGAGGCCGTGTGGTCGTTATGCCCTCTCTCTAAACTGCCAGAGGACGGGGCCACCTGTGCCCCAACTTGCACTTTTCTCTTGGCAAGACTGCTTCTTTTCTTTGCTATTCATAGTAGCGGACGTGGTGTGTGAGGCCGCAGTTTTTCCAACAAATACCGGGACTCCTGGAGCGTCTTAGGACTCTCCGCCTCACCAGGTCTTTAATTATTAAGTTCTCTCTGAGAGAGAAAGAGAGTGAGGCAGAGATGAATGGAGCTCAAGTGTAGTTGTGGGAGCCTGGTTATGGTGCTTTTCCTGTGTTATTTCATAACTTTTTTAAATGAAGTTTGGACTGCCAGTACTCAACAGCACATTATTAGTGGCAAAGATGACCGTACAAGCTGACTATGGCTGGCTAGGTCAGCGGTTTTGTAGCAGTTGGAAACGTAAGCGTATGATAAGGACTTTTGTGTTTATAATGGCGTCTCTTGTTAAGATCTTCTTAACAAACATGGTGTGTGTGTCCACTCGGCACGTGGATTCGTGGATTTACACTCGTTGGTGGAAGAACAAGATTATTTAGGTCTAGAAGAAGGGATTTGCCTTTTTTCAGCAGTTGTTCTCCTTGCAACTTTTTTCTTATAAACAAAAGACATTATACAAAAGGGGGGGATTGTGAATGGGATATTGTTCTTGTTTTGTCACTGTCTTTGTTTCTGTCTGATTATTTTCCTCTTCATTCCCAAAACAAAGAGAATTTATTGATTGAAAACAACAGACTAGTTGTAAAGACTATATAGAGACTTATTTATTTTAAAATATTGTTTAAAATAAAAAAAAGACAAGTACATTCCATATTACCACTTTTAATATTCTGATACCAACTTGATTTATTTTGTTTATTACAAGAGCTGATACTTCTCCTGTGTACCAGTCTGTTAACAGTGTCTTGGATAATAAAGGCATTCATTTGTGGTTAAAAAAAAACATTGTCTCCATTCACATTCCTGTGTGTGCGCTTGTTTGTGATTAACATCATGCATTCACCGGTCATGAAGTAGAGAAAAGGAAGGAAGGAAGGAAGGAAATGTGAACATGTGATCTTTAAATGCAGCAGTAGATGCCTGCTGTAACGCAACAATGCTGTACAAAAATACTGCATTACTGATTGTTTGTTAGATAGTAATACTCAAGAAAATGTCAAAATTCTATGGTAAGCTAAGCACAATAATGTGTTCACTTTCAACTGAGCGAGGGAAACTGATATAGGACTTTTAGTTTGGAAATAAAAAGCCGTTGTCTGATAAAAGTGTCTGGCAGCAGAAATATGACCCAGTTGTTGTCTGTGTCTATAATAAACAGAGTGATTCACCGCTTTGAAAATGTTTGCAACTAATGAGCTGGAGGCACAGTAACCATAGTCTGAGAATGAGAGTTCACGTAATCCAATTTAAAAATGTTTAATGAAAAAAGAAAGTTCAAATTACATTCAGTCACATGGTGGAACAACTATGTGCTCTCTGCGTCACTCAACTGCACACAACTGCGTATGACTTCACCCAGCCATCGAGGGTCACGATTAGAGAGGCGCCGGGTTTAGGATTTGCAGCTGAAAATTCATAAATGTCAACCATACACCAGCTGTCAGTCACTTACATATACAAATGATGTACATTTGCATCATGTAAGTTTGAAGAAGACATAAAACAAGCAATTGAGACATTCACTTCTCAGGAAATTGTTTGCTTAATGTTAATTAAGTGAGAAGTCTGCTTTTTCCTTTTCCATAGACTTCCTTTCAAATGTAGTTCTACTTCCTGGTTGGCCTCACTGAGTTAAGCCTTGTCCACCTTTTTTATACAGTCTATGTACTCTACTCACTAAAGACACTATATGCAAGTTTTGTTAACAGGCATATATGCAATGTACATCTAACATGAACTTTTTGACTTCAAATTTTCTGTCTTACATTGTATTCAATGGCATAAAATGATAGATTATCAAAGTTTGGGTCAGACTAACCTGTTGTCACAAATACTGTACATACTTTTAACTGTACAACAAAACACAATGGTGTGTTTATTTACTTTTGGCAAAGATTTGGCAGGAAAAAGCTTTGGGACTTCATGTTCGAGGCAGCATAAATACAAAGATTATAAACCTCGCTGACCACGCGTCATCATCGCAGTAACAGAGTTTATTCTTAAGCAGGTTAGCTGGAAGTTTTGTGCCCAGTTGCCATGCAGCAGCGACATCGGGGACGGATCTGCACTTGCTGCACTAAGGATCAGATTATGCACTTCAAACAGGAAAGCCTTCATTCAAGCTGTGGCGCTAAGCAGGAAGCATTAGAAACTGTTAGCCGGCACCGACACATTCAAGCAGCTCCAAAGCAGCAAACTCAGATGACTCAGTGTTGTTTATTTTATCCCCACAAACCCACAGAACACACAGTGAAATAAATTGCTTGTCAAAGTGGCAGCTTTGTAGTCAGCCTCACCGGCTTTCCTCTCTCCGTGGAGCTGAGGAGAGCAGGTGAACGGAAAAACTGACTGACTGAGTGGAAACTTCATCACATGATGGGTGGGGTGATTTCTTAAGACTGTTAGGCCTCCTTTCAAAGCCTGATCATCTAATGTCATGTGACATAAGTAAATAAACAATAAGAGGTGGTTAAGGTAAGCTAATCTATTCATATTTACTTGTTCATAATTGGGGAAAGTTATTCATTGTTGGTTGGCTTGCCCACAAACTGGTTTCACTGGTCTGACTGGGCCTGGTTCATACCTGTCATGCCAGCCAAATCCTGACATTTTGATCACAATTGGACAGTCGTGTGGACGTCAGATCACACCCAGCATCAGAATGCATGCACGGGGTGTGAGGCAAGGGCACGCACATGCAGCTGTGCAGTGAAATGAGTTCTTACTCGTCTGAAATAGAAAAAAAGATGCACTTTGTGGATGATTTTGTGCCAACAAATAAATAAGACGTGCACATCAACACGCAAACACACTTATACCCCCGGCCTGGTACAAAGTATGTGACACACTGAAACTCACTGAGGTGTAAACTATTTTTGGTAGCAGGCCAAAGGGTGTCAGCTGAGGAGGCGTAGACTGACGAGAGAACCTCAACGCTGCTCGTCTCATTCAAGCACAATTGATTGGTAGCGTTCAGCTCCAAGATTACGAATTTACACGCCTGCATACACGTCTGAAATACAGATATGTCTATGCTAGATGGTTGGTTTTTGAGCTTGAGTGAATAAAGCGAGATCAAATTGAGTCACAGCGTAGGAGAAATGATAGCGTGAGGCACAAGATGTGAGGGATTATCCTCTCCCCCTCTCACATCTAAAAATATCTGCGCATTCCCTGCTCATCAGCTGCCTCCTGCAACACAGGATTTCATGAATATGTTCAGTTCATTCATACTCTTTTAATGTTAATGAAATGATATATACTTTAACATATAAACATACTTGTGTGATGCAGCTGAAGGTTACTGGATCCAAGTGGTGATTTTGAAATCTCTTTAAAGCACCGACATGTTCATGATGACCACAATACCCGAGGTTATGATGTAAGAGCTGGTGTGAGGATAACACATGAGAGCACATGCGTTCCTGTGGCATACGTGGTTTAACACACTGGTGTGTGTGTGTGTGTGTGTGAGTATGTTTTTCCTTGTAGGCCTGTATTGCATACATAGCGTCATGGAAGCATAGCATAATGAAGTCGTCACAGTTCAAAGGTTGTTGTCACATAGAAGCAACAAGTAACCGAGTGTTTATGTGTATGAGTCGGACAGAAGCAAGAAGTAGGAATAAATACTAAATGACCAAATGGTGCTGAGGGCAAGAGCAATATTGATGCTACGTCTTAAACCATAGAGTATGTCAAAGTCAAGGCCTGCAGGCCTCGTCCAGCCTTCCCCTCTGTTGACAGGCTCAGTAGTATAGCACTTCATTTAATAAGGGAATTCCAGGATTCTTTTAACCTGGGCCTAAGGGCGCTTTTCCACTATACAGTTCTAACACAGCTCGCCTCGGCACAGCTCCACTCTAGTATGGTTTTTCATTAGTATAGTACTTCCTCAACGTGGGCGGAGTCATCATAGCACGCCGTGTTACACGCGACACAAACACACAAATGACTAGTGACTTGTAAAGCAGTTGTTTTCAGTGTACTGAATCATCAGAATCAGTTAGTTAAAAAGACTTGTTCACAGAATCGTTCAGTACTTCCTGTATGACCGGAACACAGACTCTGGCCCTTTCTCAATACCCAAGGTTGGGAAGTACATACTTGAGAAGTTCCACTGTAGAAGTACACACTGGCCGAGTACACAAGTATGATCTCTTCAATTGGAACAGCGGCGTACTTCCTTGTTCTACAATGTGGAAAATAGATACATTACAGCAGTGTAGAGTTGTTTATATATATATATATATCTATATATATATAGATATATATATCTATATATATATATGAACAACTCATTGTATATATATATATATACAATAACCATGCAACTGTGTAGAGGTAAAATGTCATTAGTGCTGTAGTGATGTTAGACTTTTACAAAAAACTATTTGAGCTATTTATTGGCAAAAACAAGCACTTTTAGTGGACATAATAGAGAATGGTGTATTTGCCCTGTAGGATCACACAGTTGCTGTAATTAGTATTCACTTTCACACCCACACTTATAAACATTAAGGCCAGGGTGAACATTTTACTTTAAGGTGGCTCATATAAGAAAGAAAAGCTAGGATTATTTGAGTCTGTTCTTCAATAAACATTGAATGCATGTACCCTGTTTTTAATGTAGGCCTTAAACCATGCAGTCTCTTATGAGATTATCCTTCATGAATCATCGTACTGCAGTATATATTCTGTGCATTTTAATGTCAACAATTCTTACCTCCTATATGCAGGGGTGTCAAACTCATTTTTGTTCAGGGGCCACATACAGCACAATTTGATCTCAAGGGGGCCGGACCAGTAAAAATAGTAAAATAATAGCATAATAACCTATGAACAACAAGAACCCCTTTGTTTTTTCTCCTTTGTTTTACATTTAATGAAGGATAATTTTACAAAACATGACATTTATTGAGAAATAAGTGCAATTTCAACAATATCATGCCTAAATTTACTATTTACACAGCACACTGGATCTATAAAGGCACAAACATTTAGTCACGGGTATCTGGAGCATTTGACATGACGTTTAGGTTAGTGTGAAATTTTAACAAATTCATCTTGTGGGCCGGATTGGACCCTCTGACGGTGAGTTATTGAGTAACATAATGAGTTGTCATTACATTATGCAAAGTCAACATTTTACAGGGGTTAACAACTGTTTGCTCAAAAAAATAAATGTGCCGCTCACTGTCGCGACAAGAAAGCACACTTTTTACACAAAAACGGTGGCTGGATTACAGGAGCAACCTTGAGGCTCTCTTTCACCACACACTTGTACACTACATGTCATCATGTGTTCAAAGATCATGATGTCATAGCCACAGTTATGCAACCTTCCTTCAACCCTGTTCAAGAGATCGATCAGATAGCAACCCACAGACACCAGGAGGAAACAAGTGGTAGCTGATCAGAGGCAGCATTTATGACACAGTAAAAGTGAACACACTGTGCTCTGGCCTTGTAGCTCATTTTTAACTGTGTCGTACAAATAATCAAGCTGACACTCTTTCACCTTTGTCTCTCTGGAGGGTTAATGAGAGCTGAGCGATAGATAGATAGTTGGATGGATGGATGGATGGATGGAGGGATAGATAGATAGATAGATAGATAGATAGATAGATAGATAGATAGATAGATAGATAGATAGATAGATAGATAGATACTTTATGTAAGAGACTGTCTGGACAGCACACCCCTGCTCATGCTTCATACTGACACAAATGAGTATGTGTGCTTTAAATAACTCAGACAAGACGAGACAGGACAGGGAAATGCTATGAGTAAACAGTTTGTGGTCTGGAATCATCTGGATTATACCTGTCAGTCCAGGTTGTGTTGTGGTTTGTCCCTCAACACCACTGTCAGGGTTAAAAACAGATGTTTAAAAATAAAAGCACAAGACGGAAATATTATTATTGATCAACAATAAGGAGACAGTATTTACATAATAATCACACGTTGTTTCACCGTGAATACAGAATATCTACCCTTTTATAGCTTTTCTAGAGAACAAAGAAACTGACAGTGATTGGCCACCTTCCTAGAGTTAAAACACACTTTTGCCAATTGGCAAAACCCGCATATGTGACGACCATAGACCGTATATAAAAAGTGGAAGTGTTTTAGTTTGCCTGGTGAGGAACACTGGAAAGTAAAAATATACAGTCCAGTGGTTGCAAAAATAACTCAGTTTGAACGGAAAATTAGGCTAATTCTCACTTGATTTGCAATGTTCGTAAACATTTTCCTGATCAGTTAATGGTCTCAGCCAGCAGTTTCACCTCTGTTTCAATAGAACGCAAGGTCACTTTTATAAAATATGTTCCCATTGAATGAAGAATATACGTTAAAGCACAGCACAAAGGAGTGGACACCAGTGTGATTGACAGCTGGTGTGGTCCTATGTGTGCTATGAACTGTGCACATTCTTGCTATATATAATATTTTGCCAAAGAGACAGAAATGGGGACCTCTTACCATGTGACAAACACGTGGAAGACTCTGAGACACAAAGGCAGAATAAACGATTATGAATATGATGCGTATTAATCGTCTAATTAGTCTCCATTTCATTCTTTCATTGGTTGAATGCATTCTGTGTCGAGCATTTTCCACCTTGACAAATGACAGTCCACGGCTGTGACACTGTACAATGTTTTTTGACGTCATGTACTTTTTTGTTTCTCTGCTGTGATGAATATAAACGCATGCAGAGATGTTGAATGATGAAAAATGGTCCAAATTCTCATTTGTGTTGACAGTGAGCCTCAGTGAGGTTGTCAGTGTCTTATTACACAGACCTATTAACACAGAAGATTCTCCCTACTGTTCACATGCGGACAACAACTCCAAAAGCCTTGAAGTAGCCCACAATAGCGGCAATTCAGTGTGTGCCAAATGGGAGGGAACATATAAAGGTCTCCTGACTCTGTCTGATCTATTTTATCTCAGACAGGGCAAATTGGTCATTCCTAGCATGAAACAAAAACAAAACTTCTGAAGCGGCCTTCTCAGGTCAACTAGCTGTGAGGCACAATTTTAATCAGGGGAAAAAAAATTTAGTCTTCTTTTAAAATAAACTCTTTCACAAAACAAGAGTGCACACATGACCTTCCCTGGGTTCATCTGACTCTCGTGGCTGTGTTTACACGAAAAGAGCAAAATCAGAGAACGATAAAGAGATTATGTAAGACAGTTACAGAGGTTGAGCTGAGCGCTGCTGTTCCAACTAGATTACAGCGAGGCAACAAGGTGAAAAACAGTGCATCGCTCCCTGTTCACAACTCCATGAGGCTTTTATTCATCTAAATACAGATACGACACTATCTTTAATGAAAATACCACATCATTGTGTTTTGCGTCCCACTCATTCTCTTTCGTCAAACTCTTCACAAATGTGGTAATGGTTCATTTTGGTCTTCACACACCATTGTACTAAGAGTCAGCAAAAAGAAATCAATTTATTACGAAAGTGATGTAAACAGTAACATAACCAAGACTCATGGATGAGCCAAATGACTTACTAACCATCTGCAACAACAGACATCACACACTGCCACAATTTCTCTCTTTGATAGTTCCTCTCCTTCAGTCAGGACAGACAGAATACACCGAAGGTACAAAGGAAAGAACAGCGACTGTCTTGATTACTATGACATTGTGTACATGGATTGTACAATTCATGGTAATTGTCCTCCATAGCAACCAGAGGCTTGACTCTTGCATAAGCATGTTTGTTTGTGGATTTAACTACATTTCCATCCAGTGCCTTACGTTAAGTTAAGTTAAGTTAAGTGAAAATGTCATGGTCAACATAGTGTTTGCTTAAAAGCAACATGTTACCTTTGTCCTTAAGCACATGGTAATGTGATGAGATTAGCAGTTATGGCTGTTGACCTGTGTTGTGACTCATTAATCTAGTCAATTTGAATATATGACCACAGCTACACATGTACAGTACGCTCAGACTGCCAGCTTGAATCTCAGAGACTTTTTGATTTTGAAAGCTGGACCCTCGAATGTTGTGTGAGAAAAGGCCTGCAGGGGGGAGTTAAGGGTCTGTGATCTGTAGGTGATTATGTAACCTGATGCATGAAGCCCAGAACACAGTGTTCCATGTTGGATTACAAGGACGATTAAATCCACCAGTTCAAAACCCATTAACTTCAACCCTTAACCTCTAGTGCACATGATATAGGCTACTCTGTAGCAAATGTGATGAATCACAACAGCAGGAGAGAACTATTTTTCCTGCATTGGGCCACATGTTGGTGTAGTGGTTAGCACTATTGTCTTTGCAGCAAGAAGACCCATGTCTGTGACCCGGTTGGCACAAGGGCCTTTCTGCATATAGTTTGCATGTTTTCCCTGTGTGTGTGTGTGTGTGGTGTTCTCTGGTTTCCTCCCAGAGTCTAAAAACGTGCAAATTTGGGGATAACAGTTAATGGTCTTGACCCACAGATCCAGCTCAGTATCTCTGTGAGCTGTAGAGTGAGTGAGACACACATATCACTAGTGATATGGCAGCACCCTCATGTGGTCAAACATGTGGAGCAGTTTTTGACACATTATAATAAGTGCCAGTTCTAGTGATAACGTGCTCTACAGTGTGACTGAGGCTGAAAAGAGTCGACAATAAATTATCTTATTTAGAATACGTTCTGTGAAATGTCCTTGGCTGAATTTGGTGACAGATATATATATGTGTATATATATATATATATATATACATATATATATATATATATATATATATATATATATATATATATATATATATATATATGTGTGTGGTCTTAATGATGCTACTTCATGGAGGTCAGTCTTTCCTCAGGTGGTACGGGGTACAACAAGTTTTAGAACCTCTGCTTTGAACGGTGTTTCTCTCGTGAGTCTGTAGTGGTGACGTGTCTCTTCAGTTTCTCCTCCTCTATTTCCTTTTTTGTCGGTGTTGTGTCGAAAAAAGACTACTTGCCGAAAATCGACTGCACCCGACGTGAACGACTTTTTACAAGTGCCACCGTTTAATTCTTGTGTTCGTTTTATAGGTTACAGGTAATGGAAGAAAGTGGGCTCAGAGGGAGCCAGCGAGACAGAAAGACAGAGGCGAGACTGAAAGACCAACACTGTCCCCGCTCCAAGTCAACATGACAAAAAATGATGCGCGTTCACGTCAACTGCAGTCGATTTTCGGCATGCAGTCTCTTTTCGCCACAACACCAGTTGCTCTGTGGTGATACTGACTGACTGTGGACGGATTGACTCAGTAAAGAAGTGTACAGGTGGACTGTGGAAGCATCATGGGCAGTGAGTATCTCTTCCGCAATTTACCCGAATTAGACTTCAATTCTTCTCAAAGAGACAAAGTGTTTGTTTTGTTGTTTTTTTTGACAACTTATTTAGATAACGTTGAGGGTACTGGCATCATTGAGAACAGGCGGCTAGCTGCCGCGGCTAGCTACCTAGTTGTCACTTGCTAATCCCGTTATTTTCACTTCCTGTTCAGGAGGATACATTTCTTCGTGTCGTGACTTTTACACGCTGCATTCATTCATGTTTATGGTGATATTATTGAAACGTAGCGTTTCCTGTTAGGCGGAAACATTCTGCGAGGCAACTAGTCAGACTCTCATTCAAATACATTGACAGTCTAGTGATGACGACGCTTTACAGAATCAGTATTGTCTCGAACCTGAACCTCCTCTCCGCTCTTTTCAAACAAAACACGACACGTACATTTAAATGCGAGCACATTGACAGGAAACACTGCGACACTTTAGTCTTTTTATTTTTCACTTAAAATGTGTTAGTTTCCTAATCATTCAAATGTAAGCGTAGACCTCCCCCACTGACTGCCACGTACTGCTGAGGACCAACCTTTTTCAAACGCTGGAACACATTTCCAGAAAACGAGGCTCATTATTGTTTAAAAGCAAACTGAAAGTAGTGAGCTGCTCTGTCAGATTTGCACGGCAAATAAACACCAATGTGATAAATTCATAACACGACCTTCAAAGCTTCATGCACATTTTGACTTAACCATGTTACATATTTAAATGCATGCGAGTATGTAAAGTAAACCTCATGTTGGTGTAAATCTTAAAGCATCTTTCAAAATGCTATATTCACAGCACATGTTTTACAATTATTGCAGTCATTTTCTGCAATTATGTTAGGCAGGATATTTTCACATCATCCTATATGTAACTCACCTCTGCTTGTTTCTAGTCAAGTTCCTGGAGGTGATAAAGCCGTTCTGTGCAGTGTTGCCAGAGATCCAAAAACCAGAAAGAAAGGTGTGCATTTATAGTGATATATTTTAACTTTTGTATGTTACAATACATCAACTTGGCTTTGCTGTAACTGTCAATTAAACCTACATTAATGTATTGACCTTCTAGATCCAGTTCAGAGAAAAGGTATTATGGACTGCCATCACTCTCTTCATTTTCCTGGTGTGCTGCCAGGTAAGTTATTTACATTGAATTACAATTCCATAAAGGGACTAAATGGACTGGCTACTATGAACTTTATATAAGGCTTAAGTAGAATCATAAGTGGTCAACTAAAAGTTATATTAAGTTAGCTTTATGTTTTATTGTATAGTGAGTTATCTGGTTTTTTTAGCTGTCAATGTTGAGCATTTTGTCCTGCATCCTCCAGTACATGTGATATCTGAATAAAGTTGTTGTTATCATTATATCAGCTGTAATTATTGAGTATTTTTAATTATTCATGTTGTGTCCAAATTGTCTTGAAATCTGAGTATTAGTCATCAATTTATGTATTTTGTTTGAATATTATTCTTAAAATAAGTCTATTAAAGCTGCAACCAGAGAATGGTTGATGCTTTACTTGATTAAATATAATCACTGTTTAATTGAAGTGATGAAGTGACATTAAGACCTCTTAGTATGAGAACATGTCATTTAAATACTTTCCTTTTCATTCATCCAGATCCCCCTGTTTGGCATCATGTCGTCAGACTCTGCAGATCCATTCTACTGGATGAGAGTCATTCTGGCCTCAAACAGAGGTATTTTTACCAGCTAATAGAATAGAATATGAAATGTATGTCTCCTTTCCAGCTGTTTATAAATATCTTAAATATCTGTCCTCCAGGTACGCTGATGGAGCTAGGTATCTCGCCTATTGTCACCTCAGGCCTGATAATGCAGCTGCTGGCTGGAACCAAGATCATTGAAGTTGGCGACACACCAAAGGACAGAGCCCTGTTCAATGGAGCTCAGAAATGTAAGTCTCACCAGGTGATATGTAAGCATCAGGGTAGATATAAAATATACAAATACTAACATAGACTAATTTGTGTGAATGATTTTCAGTGTTTGGAATGATCATCACCATTGGTCAGGCCATCGTATATGTAATGACTGGCATGTATGGAGATCCCTCAGAGATGGGCACTGGAATCTGTCTGCTCATCATTATTCAGGTGAGAATGCGACTCATTGGACAACAAAAATATGTGACCTGAACAGGGTTTATTCTAGGAAGGTGATTCTAATCTAAATGTAACTTCCTAGTGAAATAAAGGTTACACTGAACTGAGTGGAAAAATTAAGACATGCTGTGCAGGACCATGCTTTTCTTATGAGTTCAATTTCTTTGCTTCCAGTTATTTTACACACATAACATTTGATCCCATAGAACTGCAAGTGTTGGGCTTAAAATAACATACACACATATTACAAGTCAAAGACCGTCCGTCTGTCTTTGCTAAACAAGCTGCTTCCCCATGCCTAGACAGAGGATTTTGCAGGGCAATGTGCCATGCATGTGATGCTGAGTCAGTTGAAGCTTGAAATGCGGCTACTGCACTAGTTTTATAGCGATATAATGAGACTTCAAACAAACCCATTTATAGAATCAGTGTCATGTGACTGTGTCAGTTATTTTCCTTCATGAATGTACTTATTGTGTCCTCCTTTAGCTGTTTGTTGCTGGGATGATTGTGCTGCTGCTGGATGAGTTGCTCCAAAAGGGTTATGGTCTCGGTTCTGGGATCTCACTCTTCATCGCTACCAACATCTGTGAGACGATTGTCTGGAAGGCCTTCAGCCCCACGACGATGAACACAGGAAGAGGTAAGTGGGTTGGTAAATGTGTGATTGATAAATGCAAACAACTTCCTCTTGCTGCTGTTCTGCGCAGCACAGAAATGTACCTTACATTTGTGATTTTTTTGCGTTACTAGGCACAGAGTTTGAGGGAGCAATCATTGCTCTGTTCCATCTGCTCGCAACTCGGACAGACAAAGTGCGTGCTCTGAGAGAGGCTTTCTACAGGCAGAATCTGCCCAACCTCATGAACCTCATTGCCACAATATTTGTCTTTGGTGTAGTCATATATTTTCAGGTTTGTAGCTATTCTGTCACTGTTAACTGTTTGGATATTTGAAATCGGCTTACTATGACTTCAGAAATAGATGGATAAGTTGTTCATGCATTCATATTCACCTCTTATTATAGGGATTCAGAGTGGATCTGCCCATCAAGTCAGCTTGCTACCGTGGCCAGTACAACACCTACCCCATCAAACTCTTCTACACCTCCAACATCCCCATCATCTTGCAGTCGGCCTTGGTCTCCAACTTATATGTTATCTCCCAGATGCTCTCCACACGCTTCAGTGGCAATTTCCTGGTTAATCTGCTTGGAACTTGGTCTGTAAGTATACATGTAATCTGAGTTGACTTAAGTGACTTTATCTTTTAAGTACTACATGTCAGAACAATTGCCTGACAATCAAAGCATGTATTCTTTATTTTGACATCATTTGTAGGACGCGATATCAGGCGGCCCAGCACGTGCCTACCCTGTTGGTGGACTCTGTTACTACCTCTCCCCCCCAGAGTCATTTGGCTCTGTTCTAGAAGACCCAGTGCATGCAGTCATCTACATTATCTTCATGCTCGGATCATGTGCCTTCTTCTCCAAGACCTGGATTGAAGTTTCTGGCTCCTCTGCTAAAGATGTGAGTTGCATTTTCTTAACTGGATGGAGATCAGCATCCACCCCAATCACCTCACTCTGATCACTACCTTTGTTCAATGTAATTAGTCATATTTTGATACAATGCCTCATTTTGATCTGCTCCTATTAGCTTTGTCCTCTCTGCCATGATATTTACACCCACATTCAAACATGCCCGTGGAGGCACAGAGGGTGAACATCACTGTTGGTATAGGACAGATACACCAATGCTTTTGTATCAATCATCTGGTAAACAAACATGGTGTTGGTTAAGGTCGTACCAGCTCCGTTATCTAGGCAAATACTATTATCAGATAAGGTCTCATTATCAGAAGATACTCAATAGTAAAAAGATTAAATCAGGATCCAGGGCCTCAAAAGCTGATGCAGACAGTCGTGGTTTATTTTAAACAGACTGTGTTTTATAATTCTGTTCTTCATTATTATCCAGGTGGCGAAACAGCTCAAGGAGCAGCAGATGGTGATGAGGGGACACAGAGAAACCTCAATGGTTCATGAACTGAACAGGTGAAAATCAAACATCATTTACAGATTTGTATTTGTTTTCTTTTATTCAGCTCCTCTGCTGCATTAGCAGTACATGGTTTGTCGTTTAAAGGGTCATAAACTATCCTCCTCTTTGTCACTGTCTCTAACCCTAACCCTACACATTGTTATATTAAATCCCCTAACCTTATCTTGAGTGTTTTTCAAACTAAATCCTAAAGTGAAACATGGGACTTTTAGAGTGTTGTTAAAGTGCCTGAGATGAAAAAAGTTTGCAAATTACATACTCGGACTTGCATTTACAATATATCACGATTATTCAGCGGGATATAAATTTCCCCTTCCCACTGCTGGCTGTAACTTCACGTTTACCAGAAAGACATGAAAATGTTCTTGCCTAAATCTGAACAACAATGGGCCTTGATGAATGAACGTTCCCTTAACGTTTAAAATGTAAACTCACTACTCTTCTTCAATGTCTCTGTGCATTCTAGGTACATTCCTACTGCAGCTGCCTTTGGTGGACTATGTATCGGTGCTTTGTCAGTAATGGCAGACTTCCTCGGCGCCATTGGCTCCGGCACTGGTATCCTGCTGGCTGTCACCATCATCTATCAGTACTTTGAGATTTTTGTGAAAGAACAGAGCGAACTAGGCAGCATGATGTTCTTCTAGAAAGGCCACTACCCTGCCAAATTTTATTCGGATCTTCAAACTTGCAATCTATTTTACATCAGACGACAAACAACCCACAGGCTCTCCAAGAGGCAGGGTGAAAGATGGGCCTAATTGAACTGATCACAAGGAAATAACTGTAACATAAACAATGATAAGAACTCGAACAACTGTGTGTGCGGATGGGGAAAAAAGGTGACTTTTTATGGTGGCTGCAAATCCACCAGCAGAACAAAGTGTGGTGGAACGGGTCAGGAGCAACAGTGGACTGCAGTGGCAGGTCATTCAAGAGGGACCAAAGGTCAGGTTCAGGAATCACGGTGCTAATGCACACTCTGGTGCTGAGGGAGGGCCGTCTGGCTTAGATCTCTGAGGTGGAGAGTGAGCACAAAGTGAGCACCAAGAACATGCATCCACCTGACCTGAAAAACCAGAGCCAAGAGTCAAAGAGAGGAAAGCCCCTGCTAGGAGAGAGAAAATTAGGTGTCTAAAGGTCAGCAATTGTTCAAAGATCAACCTGCTGGGAGATAGTCTTTACAAGGAGTTTTAAGAGTTTGGCACAAGTACCACCAAGAAAGTTACTGTGCCTGAGCAAAAACGGAGGCAGGAAAGAGACTGAACAACTAGTGCATCAATGGCAATAGCTGGGACAAGGACAACATCAGTTGAGAAAGACTGTCTCAAAGGGATATGGTGGGGATCATGTGTAGACCAGCCAACCCGTGGAGCACAGAATAGGGACATTTTTTCAAGAATCCCCTCATTGGACAACTGCTTGAGGAAGCAGATCATGCAAGGCTGGAATTCACCAGAGAGAAACTGGAAGATCACTCCTTCCTTGCATGGAGAGTGACCCACGACCTGGCTTGACCTTGCAAATGCGCATGGATCTGTCCCTCACCTGCTCAACAAACACACTGACTATAAAGCTTCCTCCACACGTCCTCTCAAGTATCTTCTAAAGTAACACACAGAAGTTAAAGCTTCCCAAGTTTTATTAAAGGCCTCTTTATAATCGTGTGAAAGTTTGATTCTTTTCTCAGACTGATGAGCGAGTGCTTCACTATGCAGTCTTGCTCGATATTGAAGATGGCGGTCAAGCACTCTCACGTCGTCTTTGTTTTTTTTTTTTAATTTATTCTTTGATTTTTGACATTTCTCTGTAAACATGTCATTCAGGTAGCGCCGTGGACCAGAAGCTGAAGCGTCAGACTCTGATCCACTATCGTACATTCCCTGATCTTTCTGACTGTTACAGTTTCCATTTAAACACAGTTGTGTGGACACTCACTTTATTAATCATTCAAAGGACACAGTCTTACCGTATGACTTCCCCCATGGATTTACAGTATTAACACTCATCACAGTTATTATTGTTTCCCTCTTTGTTTTATTTTTTTGAATTGTTTGTTTAGTATAAAGTATACTTTTTTTTCCAGACACAATATATTGTTT
This sequence comes from Solea senegalensis, assembly GCF_019176455.1. Classification (NCBI taxonomy): domain Eukaryota; kingdom Metazoa; phylum Chordata; class Actinopteri; order Pleuronectiformes; family Soleidae; genus Solea; species Solea senegalensis. The sequence goes on along the minus strand of NC_058024.1, from coordinate 8,514,097 downwards.
CTGTATATAGGCTTTACATATACATGAAAAATATTGACTTTAAAGTGAGAGTTGGAATATTTTAAATGTGACAAAAAATAAATTTCAGAACAAACTTTTTCAAAAACTTTGATTTCTTCTTTGAGTTGTTTCACTAAAAACGGATGTTGTTGCTTTTGATGTATTAACTCATTCAGGTTTATGGCTTTGCCCGTATGACGACCATGGAAATGGTTTGGGTATGGTTGTGTTTGAAAGACTAAAAAAAACAGAATCTATCCTGGTTAGAAATAGGGCTGAGAAATCTCTGTTGTACAGAGCATGGATTGACAGTTACATCGTACTGATATTCATGGATATTACAACAAATCAATCAGCGACCAGTGTAAGAAAGACCACATCAAATATTTATTTGTGTCCCAAGATAAGTTAAGATAACCCCATTTTCTTGTGTGTTTTAAAACCTACAATTATTACATGTCCTGTAAATTACATAAATTGGAAATTTCTATTTTCCAAGCTGTCACAAAAAAAGAGAAGCAGTATTTACCTGAGGCCCCATGTCATGTTTCTGGGGCCCAGACCCCCATTTATTTCAGTATTTTAATTGAAATAGAGAGATGGTTTTTGATGAGATGGGAGTCGGTGTCGGTCAGTATTGATATTGGTCCTGAGCATAAATGTGTTGCTTCATAGTTCATTAAATGGTCTGAAATTACTTTATCAGACTAATATTGGTATTGGATACTTGAGTTTGTGATATCGGTATTGGACACAAAAAAGGGGCATTGTCCCATCCCTATTCATAACTACTATCTGTATTTTACATTGTTGTGTTGATGATGATTCAGTGGAGCGTTTGTACTGAACCCAGTGCAGGCTGTAAAACCATGTCATGGAGATGAGTGTCAGAAGAACATGCACAAAGACGCACCCCATAGTTTGTTGTTTCCATTTTTCCTCATGATTTGTTTGCATTTGATCTATGGATCTTTAAATACAGGGCACATTTACAGTGTAAATTATATAATTGTGTGAGTATGCTATGCTTTTACACCTCATGTCATATTTATAGTATTACATTTTTATTAAAACAAGTATTTGTGATGGCTGGATTAGTTACAAATGAAGTCAACAGGGGGCAGTAAAACTCTGTAAGGTTCATGTCATTCATTCATTTAGTGTCAGTAAAAAAAAAAAACTACAAAGCTGTTGACCTGTCCAAAGATTCTGTCATTGTTGTTTAACTAAGTTACATGTCGAAGCATCAGAGGGCAGAGGTCTGTTTTTCTACTCAAGCATGTGCCGATCAATAATTACCAAACACCCTGTTCGATCCCCTGTGTACCATTGGTGGATTGTGATGGGCAAAGACAACCAAAAAAGCCAATGGTACAAGAGGGCGAAGAGTGATCGCCCTCCGACCTTTAAAAAGTTCACTGTTTCTGTCCTTACAGGATCTTTTTGCAGTGGAAAGTGTGAGCTGCCGCCTGATTTTTGTCTCTAGGTCCCCAGCATTATGTCCAATTTAAAGGAGTTATGCAGTGGTTTACCTCTGGACCCTTTGCCACCAAAACAGGGAAGAGATCCCCGTTTGCCACATGCTCCTATTCGGACTCCAAACCTCACAGCAGAAGAAGAGCGGGTGAGTAAATACAAAGAATCCGTCATTTTTACACTGTAGTCATTTTTACAAGTAGTAATTCAAGCTTTAATTTACCATAGTGTAAACTTCTTAAACTAACCCATATAATGAATAATATTTCTTGATGGCTTCATCAGTCACCATATTAAATAACACCTCAGCAAACCCAGTTGTATATTATGTAAACTACTGAGGATACAATGACCTGGATGACTGAGAACATTCACAGGCATTTTGTGCATGCCTTACTTTTGGGTGCGGAACCTTTTTCCAAACAAGGGCAAGTTAATTTTTGATAAATTAACAATAAATAATTGAACACTAACCTCTCAGGTCAGGGAATTCTGTCTGAAACTGCTTCTCTTTGGTGTCTGGTTAGTCAGAGATCTGAGTGTGCACCCTGAGGCAAAAACCCAAAGAGTGTAAGTACTCTTTGGGTTTTAGTACTATTTATAGAATTTATATATATTTTTTATAGAAAGTTGTTGTTGTTTTGAAGCTCAACAATTGTTGGTGACTGTTTGTCAGTTCCACATAAATTAAAATATCGAATATGTTCAGTTCCCTGAGAGGGTTACACAAACTCCTCAGCAAATTCATGTGTTTTGCTTATTTTAGCATTGTACAGCAGGGGTCTCAAACTCAAATAGTCTGGGAGCCAATGAGCGTCCAGTGTGGTCACGAGGGGCCGCTCAAGTGGAAAATATAAAACCACTTTTCAGTTGATCTGTGCTTAAAATGATAAAATGATGGACTGTTACTGAATGTGAGTTTGTGGTAACAGCTCATTGTGTGCACACAGGTTCATAAACTCCTCAGTTTAGCCACATATTTCCAGCTGTAATGATGCTCGACTGTCACGTGACAACCATACATTCTTATTCTGGATTTCTGCATTGCTTTATTTCGATTATTTAGATCATATGTGGATCATATGAGACTGTAGCTTCTCCACCCTGTTCTTTCTTGCACATCTAAATGCAACAGAGACACCCCTGATGTTAGTAAATCCACTGGTTTCTGCCTAACATTATCATGAAGGGACGTAATCAGGTTTGCAGCTTTGCAGTGTGTCAGATACAGAAGCACGGTCGGCGTTTTTTTGTCACAGTGTGTACTCTGTCTTATTGCATCACCACAGCTTCCTCATGGACTGCTTAAAAAATGGATTATTCTCTAAGATATGAACTGATTATCCCAAACTCAGAGTAAAGGCTTGGGTCAATAATTAAGAGAGATACAGTGAGTTCTTCACGTCTCGTAGTATTTTCTGCTCATCTGTCTGACTTGATTTGTATTGATTTCACGAAGCTACTGTAAACTCCTCTTCCCTCCAGTTGGCGCTGAGAAATGCTCTGCGTTATTTCCCTCCCTCTGTCCACGCAACACTCGCACCTGAGTTTGCCCAAGAGCTGCGGCAGTACGGACACATCTACATGTACCGCTTCTGCCCCACTCTGCGCATGAGGTGAGGCAACAAGAACCTGGATGATGTTATGATCACTAATACCGGGATTGGAATTTGACTCTTCAGATAATCAGAATCAGATATTTGGAGCATATTTGCTTTTACACAAACACTTGGTTGGTCAATAACACAGGATTGTTATTTTACAGTTGTACAGCAAACATAAAAATGTGATTGATGAACTGTAAACCAATGACAAGAAATAAAAAATATAGAATAACAAGAACATATATGAGGATTTACTCTGTGTCTCATAAATCAATATTAGTCAAACCAGTTATCCTGGTATATTAATTGATTACATATTATAATTACAATTTGAATAAATGTAATTCACAAAGGCGAATTGGTTAATTGTTCTACTTTTTTATTGTCTTATGCTGTAAAAAAAACATGTTGTCATATACTTAACTTCTCATTCTTCCACGAAACTATCGTCATTAATATTTTTAAGACAATAAATAGAACATCATCAACCACAACAAATAAAATCACAATCACAATATCAGTCAAAAAAGTCCCAATTAGGTATTTCTCCATACTGTTCAGCTGTAATGGCAAAAAAGAACCCTGTCTCTCTCTCTCTCACACACACACACACATAGTGAATCCTTGTGTCCAGATCATGTTACATGTCATATTACCAGAGCATTTCCTCTTGCGATGCCACTGTTTAGTTTCTTTGCTCAACCACAGTCATCATGTGACCTCCTCCTCTCTGTCTCCTCAGAGCTCTCCCCATCGATCAGTACCCATGCCGCACACGCCAAGCAGCCTCTATCATGTTAATGATTATGAACAACCTGGACCCAGCAGTTGCTCAGGTGAGCTTATGTTTACCTAACAAAGCAGCACTTAATAATAATAATAATAATAATAATAATAATAATAATGAACCTTGAAGTGAAATCCTAACTTTAATGTTTTTCTCTGTTTTTCAGTTTCCTCAGGAGCTCGTCACATACGGAGGTAATGGGCAGGTGTTCAGTAACTGGGCCCAGGTAAACCCTGAATTTACTGGGGGTTTTTTGTTAATTGGTTTTGCAGCTTTATCCACATGATATTATATTTATCTGTGTTTGTTTGGGTGCAGTTCCGCCTGGTGATGCATTACCTGAGTGAGATGACCGAGGAGCAAACTCTGGTCATGTACAGTGGTCATCCTATGGGCCTGTTCCCCAGCCTGCCTTCCTCGCCTCGTGCCATCATCACTAACGGCATGGTAAACACCAGGATATTTACTATATATATAATACTCATCATGATACAGAGGCTATGATATCATATCCTACACAGAATTCACTACAGCAGCTGCTTTATTATGAAGCAAGGGCAGTGGATGTGCTTGACACATGCGCTGCTTCATGTCAGTTGAATCCACTGTCTTTATTTCACCACATGCAATGTTTATGTCTGAAGACTACCATCACAGCATTTGCTGCCATCATTAATTCACGCTTTGGCAAGGTGTATCTCTCAATATTCTGCAAAACTATTTATTCTTATCACTGCATTAATAATAGAAATGCACTATGCATAGGTGAGCTGTATGAAAGTGTGAGTGACTGGGTGTGAATGAGTGACCATCAGTACTAGAAAAGTGCTTTATAAATACAGAACATTTAAATGCACACAATACATCGGACTCAAATAATACAAGTATATACTAATTAACTAACCCTTAAAGTGCTAGTCTATATGTGTCCTTGAGCAAGACACTTAACCCCATGTTGCAGTGTGTGAATGAGTATGAAATACAGTATGTGTGAATGGCTGAATGGCAAAACATCAAGACTAGAAAAGCGCTCTATAAATACAGACCATAACCAACTCTTCTTCTGATTTTATTTGGTAGTAATGAGTAACAATGAAGTAAAATGTTGCTAGAAATATAAATAACAGTAAAGTACACATACATGAATTTTGTACTTAAGTACAGTATTTGTACTTTGTTACATTATAACACTGCTGTTAAGCCCTTAGAGGCAAATTGTGTTTGTGATGTTGGACTATATAAATAAAACTGAATTGAATTGAGTTGAATTGATCCATGAAAGGTTTGCTAATTGTCTTTTGCTCCACTCAGGTTATTCCAAACTACTCTTCCAGAGATCAGTATGAAAAGATGTTTGCCCTTGGTGTAACTATGTAAGTTTGAAAAGGGCTCTTTTATCTGTCAGTGCTGTTTCTAATGGTTATGTATAAAAATGATGAAAACTGTTTGATGTGCACTTTCAGGTATGGTCAAATGACTGCAGGCAGCTACTGCTATATTGGACCTCAGGGGATTGTTCATGGCACGATGGTTTGTGAAATTAAAAGAAGTATGACATAATTATAACCTGATTTAACATGAAAAAGAAAGAAAGAATGAATCACTGTGGTGTTAAATGAAAGCAGTCTGGTGTATAGTGCCTTTAATTCTCTTCATGTGTTTCCCTGTGGTGTGTCTGTGCAGCTGACTGTGCTGAATGCCGGCCGCAGGTACCTGGGCTCCGATGACTTGAGGGGTCGTGTTTTCGTCACCTCTGGCCTCGGCGGCATGAGTGGAGCTCAGGCCAAAGCTGCCGTCATTGCTGGCTGCATTGGTGTGATTGCAGAGGTCATTTCCTGTTAATGCTGACTGCGGAGGAAGTGAATGGTGGAAGTCCTGTCCATGTGACTGAATCACTCTTCTTCTACATGTAGGTGGACGAGGCTCCTCTTAGAAAACGACACGAGCAGGGCTGGCTGATGGAGGTCACCAGCAACATAGAGCACTGCATTCAGCGAATCAGGTTATCCAACGTCTGATACTTTCCTTTTGAACTTCATCAATTGTGCTGGTATTGAGCATATATAAAACAGACATGGTCTTCCAGTTTGAAAAGTGTAGCTCAGAAGGAACAGTTAGCCACCAGGGGGCGACTCTGCTGGTTGCAAAAAGAACTGAGTTTGCATGGAAGTCTATAGGAAAAAAAACCTTTAATATTCTCTTGATCTATAATGTCATTAAACTTTTTACTGAATCATTAATGGTCTCAATCACTAGTTTTAGTTTCTTCAGTCACACATGTGGTCAATTATGTCTATTCTGTAAGGTATGTTCATATTTAGAGGAAAAGAGACAATAAAGCATTGGTATCGTACAGGTGCCCAAAATCCTGAATCTTGAGGCTTCAAAAAGTATGTCTACTTTTTAGTAAATACTGTGTATGGCACGCATGTCCAAAGTCCAGCCCACAGGCCAATCGTGGCCCTCGTGAGATTTTGTACGACCCACAGCTTTGGTTTTATAATGTATTATCATTGCCAGGGAGGGACATGGACACCGATTTGAAACCGGAGTCCTGGGTTGGAAACCTACCTGATATATGTTCTCATCTCATATTATGTTATTTAACTTTTTCATTTTGTCACTCCTTTACATCCGTTTAAAAATGATAACTGTGTCAATGAAAATGAATTTTTTATATTTTTAACAGTGCATTTGTATGTAAATGTTACTGTTAAAAAATAAATAGGTCTGAAGTGACCATTGGCACCCAGAAATCTTCACAATATCTAAAGTTTGGACACCCGTGGTCAGTGGTATTGAGAACCTTGAGGGGTGGATTTGAGAATCTTTGTATGTGTAGCTGTCAAATAAATGTGGAATGAAAAGCATTCTCATCATATGTTCTGCATGTAGATAGATTTATGAATCTGACACTTTTTCTATTATTTTACAGAGAGGCAAAGAGCTCCAAAACAGCCCTCAGTCTGGGTTACCATGGCAACATAGTAGACCTGTGGTGAGTGAGAGAGAGATTAAAACTGTCTGCCACCAACATACCACGTGGATCTGAAAGAAGACACCATTTCATTCTATATTCGCTGTTGCATTTGTGTCCAGGGAGCGGCTGCTGCTGGAGTATGAGAGAACCGGGCAGCTCCTGGTGGATCTGGGTTCAGACCAAACCTCCCTTCACAACCCGTTCAATGGCGGCTACTACCCAGTCCAGCTTGCCTTTCGCCAGGCAAACCAACTCATGACGACTGATCCTAACCGTTTCCGTACGATGGTCCAAGAAAGGTTAATCTAATGAACTAAGAATAATAAATATCTCAGGGATATTTTCTGCTATGTATACAAATGAGCGACATTCCATACTCTGCACATACTCTCACAGCCTCAGGAGACAAATAAAGGCCATCAATAAGCTTACTGACGCTGGTTTGTTCTTCTGGGACTATGGCAACGCATTTCTCCTGGAGGCCCAGAGAGCTGGTGAATAATTAATGCACACACAGAAATTGTCTTTATTATTATTATTATTATCATTGGGTCAATGAGAGCGCAGTGGTGAGAGCTGTGTTTATTGATCTTTGCAGGAGCAGAGGTAGAAAAAGTTGGCGGAGGAGCAACAGAGTTTCGATATCCTTCTTATGTACAACATATTATGGGGTGAGACATTTCCTTCAGCACATTCAATTCAGCATTGATCCTGTTCAGGATGACAGTGAGCCGACTCTACTGTCTGTCTTTACCACAGGGACATTTTCTCTTTGGGCTTTGGCCCATTTCGCTGGGTGTGCACATCTGGTGATGCACGAGATCTTGCCGTGACAGATGACATCGCTGCTACGGTGCTGGAGGAAATAGGCGCCAACGTGTCCGATCGTATCCGGCAGCAGTACAATGATAACATCCACTGGATCAGAGAGGCTGGGAAGCACAAAATGGTCTTTAACGTCCTGCGACATTCACACCTGAATTCTCCCTCTCTATGCCAAACACACAGGTTGAGCTGCAGCTACAAGTGATGGTTTCCCTCTGGGTTTTTATTCAGGTCGTGGGATCCCAAGCCAGAATCCTTTATTCTGACCAGAGAGGAAGAGTCTGCATTGCTTTGGCGATCAACCAGG